>NC_056432.1:12588644-12888644 GCF_018296145.1 Oncorhynchus tshawytscha
GAGAATCAGTAGTGGATCAGTAGTAGATCAGTAGATGATCAGTAGAGGATCAGCAGAGGATCCGTAGTAGATCAGTAGAGGATCAGTACTAGATCAGAAGGAGATCAGTAGTAGATCAGTAGAGAATCAGTAGAGGATCAGTAGTAGATCAGTAGAGGATAAGTAGAGGATCAGTAGTAGATCAGTAGTGGATCAGTAGAGGATCAGTAGAGGATCAGTAGTAGATCAGTAGAGAATCAGCAGAGGATCAGCAGAGAATCAGTAGAAGATCAGTAGAGGATAAGTAGAGGATCAGTTGTAGATCAGTAGTAGATCAGTAGTAGATCAGTAGAGAATCAGCAGAGGATCAGTAGAGGATCAGTAGTGGATCAGTAGATAATCAGTAAAGAATCAGTAGAGGATCAGTAGTGGTTCAGTAGAGAATCAGTAAAGAATCAGTAGAGGATCAGTAGTAGATCAGAAGAGGATCAGTAGTGGATCAGTAGTAGATTAGTAGAGAATCAGAAGAGAATCAGTAGAGGATAGGTAGTAGGTCAGTAGAGAATCAGTAGAGGATCAGTAACAGATCAGTAGAGGCTCAGAAGTAGATAAGTAGTGGATCAGTAGCGGATCAGTAGTAGATCAGTAGAGAATCAGTAGTGGATCGGTAGGTGATCAGCAGACGATCAGTAGAGGATCAGTAGTAGATCAGTAGAGAATCAGTAGTGGATCAGTAGTAGATCAGTAGACGATCAGTAGAGGATCAGCAGAGGATCCGTAGTAGATCAGTAGAGGATCAGTAGAGGATCAGTACTAGATCAGTAGAGGATCAGTAGTAGATCAGTAGAGAATCAGTAGTGGATCAGTAGTAGATCAGTAGATGATCAGTAGAGGATCAGTAGTAGATCAGTAGTGGATCAGTAGAGGATCAGTAGTAGATCAGTAGAGAATCAGCAGAGGATCAGTAGAGGATCAGTAGTGGATCAGTAGATAATCAGTAAAGAATCAGGAGAGGATCAGTAGTGGATCAGTAGTAGATCAGTAGTAGATCAGAAGAGGATCAGAAGAGGATCAGTAGAGGATCAGTCGTAGATCAGTAGTAGATCAGAAGAGGATCAGTAGAGGATCAGTAGAAGAACAGTAGAGGATCAGTAGAGGATCCGATCAGAGCATCAGTAGTGGATCAGTAGTAGATCAGTAGAGGATCAGTACTAGATCAGTAAAGAATCAGTAGAGGATCAGTAGTAGAGCAGTAGAGGATCAGTAGACGATCGGTAGTAGATAAGATAATAGCAGATCAGTAGTAGAGCAGTAGAGGATCAGTAGTAGACCAGTAGAGGATCAGTATATGATCAGTAGAGGAGCAGTAGTAGATCAGTAGAGAATCAGTAGTGGATAGTAGATCAGTAGACGATCAGTAGAGGATAAGTAGAGGATCAGTAGAGAATCAGTAGTGGATCAGTAGTAGATCAGTAGAGGATCAGTAGAGGATCAGCAGAGGATCCGTAGTAGATCAGTAGAGGATCAGTAGAGGATCAGTACTGGATCAGTAGGAGATCAGTAGTAGATCAGTAGAGAATCAGTAGAGGATCAGCAGAGGATCCGTAGTAGATCAGTAGAGGATCAGTACTAGATCAGTAGGAGATCAGTAGTAGATCAGTAGAGGATCAGTAGTAAATCAGTAGTGGATCAGTAGTAGATCAGTAGTAGATCAGTAGTGGATCAGTAGAGGATCGGTAGAGGATCCGCAGAGGATCAATAGTGGATCAGTAGTAGATCAGTAGAGGATCAGTACTAGATCAGTAAAGAATCAGTAGAGGGTCAGTAGTAGAGCAGTAGAGGATCAGTAGAGGATCAGTAGTAGATAAGTAGAGGATCAGTAGTGGATCAGTAGTAGACCAGTAGACGATCAGTAGAGGATCAGTAGTAGATCAGTAGAGAATCAGTAGTGGATCAGTAGTAGATCAGTAGACGATCAGTAGAGGATCAGCAGAGGATCCGTAGTAGATCAGTAGAGGATCAGTACTAGATCAGTAGGAGATCAGTAGTGGATCAGTAGAGGATCAGTAGAGGATCAGTAGTGGATCAGTAGTAGATCAGTAGTGGATCAGTAGGGGATCCGTAGTAGATCAGTAGAGAATCAGTAAAGAGATCAGAAGTAGATCAGTAGAGAATCAGTAGTGGATCAGTAGATAATCAGTAAAGAATCAGGAGAGGATCAGTGTGGATCAGTAGAGAATCAGTAAAGAATCAGTAGTAGATCAGTAGTAGATCAGAAGAGGATCAGAAGAGGATCAGTAGAGGATCAGTCGTAGATCCGTAGTAGATCAGTAGTAGATCAGTAGAGAATCAGTAGAGGATCAGTAGAAGAACAGTAGAGGATCGGTAGAGGATCCGCAGAGGATCAATAGTGGATCAGTAGTAGATCAGTAGAGGATCAGTACTAGATCAGTAAAGAATCAGTAGAGGGTCAGTAGTAGAGCAGTAGAGGATCAGTAGTAGATAAGAAGAGGATCAGTAGTAGAGCAGTAGAGGATCAGTAGAGGATCAATAGTAGATCATTAGAGGATCAGCAGAGGATCAGTAGTAGACAAGTAGAGGATCAGTAGTAGAGTAGATCCGTACAGGATCAGTAGTAGACCAGTAGAGGATCAGTAGAGGATCAATAGTAGATCAGTAGTAGATCAGTAGAGGATCAGCAGAGGATCAGTCACAGATCAGTGGATAATCGGTAGAGGATCAGTAGTAAATCAGTTGTAGATCAGTAGAGGATCAGTAGTAGATCAGTAGAGGACCAGTAGATCAGTAGTAGATCAGTAGAGGTTCAGTAGTAGATCAGTAGTAGAACAGTAGTAGATCAGAAGAGGATCAGAAGAGGATCAGCTGTAGATCAGTAGAGATTCAGCAGTGGATCAGTAGAGGATCAGTAGTTGATCAGTAGAGGATCAGTAGTTGATCAGTAGAGGATCAATAGTAGATCATTAGTGGATCCGTAGAGAATCAGTAGAGGATCATAGGCAGAACAGTAGAGGATCAGTAGAGATCGACAGAGGATCAGTAGTGGATCAGTAGTAGATTAGTATTTGATCAGTACTAGATCAGTAAAGAATCAGTAGAGGATCAGTAGTAGAGCAGTAGAGGATCAGTGGTAGATAAGTAGAGGATCAGTACTAGAGCAGTAGAGGATCAGTAGTAGATCAGTAGAGGATCAGTAGAGGATCAGTAGTAGATCAGTAGAGGATCAGAGTAGATCAGTAGAGAATCAGTCATAGATCAGTAGAGAATCAGTAGAGGATCAGTAGTGGATCAATGGTGGATCGGTAGTGAATCAGTAGTAGATCAGTAGAGGATCAGTAGTGGGTCAGTAGTAGATCAGTAGAGGATCAGTAGTGGATCAGTAGTAGATCAGTACTAGATCAGTAGACGATGAGTAGTAGGTCAGTAGAGGGTCAGTAGAGCATCAGTAGGTGATCAGTAGTAAAATCAGTCGAGAATCAGAAGAGGATCAGTAGTGGATCAGAAGAGGATCAGTCGTAGATCAGTGGAGGATCAGTGGAGAATCAGTAGTGCATCAGTAGTGGATCAGTATAGGATCAGTAGTAGATCAGTAGAGAACCAGTAAAGAGTCTGTAGAGGATCAGAAGTAGATCAGTAGAGAATCAGTAGTGGATCAGTAGAAAATCAGTAGTGGATCAGTAGTGAATCAGTACCAGATCAGTAGATGATCAGTAGACAATCAGTAGTAGATCAGTAGAGGGTCAGTAGAGGATCAGTAGCTAGATCAGTAGAGAATCAGTAGTAGATCAGTAGGGGATCAGTAGTGGATCAGTAGAGAATCAGTAGTAGATCAGTAGTGGATCAATAGTATATTAGTATAGAATCAGAATTTGATCAGTGGAGGATCATTAGTAGATCAATAGTGGATCAGTAGAGGATCAGTACAGTATCAGTAGTGGATCAGTGGAGGATCAGTAGGTGATCAGTAGTAAAATCAGTAGAGGGTCAGTAGAGCATCAGTAGGTGATCAGTAGTAAAATCAGTCGAGAATCAGAAGAGGATCAGTAGTGGATCAGTAGTGGATCAGAAGAGGATCAGAAGAGTATCAGTCGTAGATCAGTAGTGGATCAGTAGAGGATCAGTAGTGGATCAGTAGTAGATCAGTAGTGGATCAGTAGTGGATCAGTAGGGGATCCGTAGTAGATCAGTAGAGAATCAGTAAAGAGATCAGAAGTAGATCAGTAGAGAATCAGTAGTGGATCAGTAGAAGATTAGTAGTGGATCAGTAATGGATCAGTAGTGAATCAGTACCAGATCAGTAGACAATCCGTAGTAGATCAGTAGAGGGCCAGTAGTGGATCAGTAGCTAGATCAGTAGAGAATCAGTAGTAGATCAGTAGTGGATCAATAGTATATCAGTATAGATTCAGAAGTTGATTAGTGGAGGGTCATTAGTAGATCAATAGTGGATCAGTAGAGGATCAGTACAGAATCAGTAGTGGATCAGTGGAGGATCAGTAGTGGATCAGTAGTAGATTTGTCGTAGATCAGTAGTGGATCAGTAGAGGATCAGTAGAGGATCGGTCGATGATCGGTAGTCGATCGGTCGTGGATCAGATCAGTAATAGGTCGGTGGTGGATCGGTAGTGGATCGGTAGTAGATCGGTAGTGGATTGGTAGTGGGTCGGTAGTGGATCAGAGTAGATCGGTAGTGGATCGGTATTAGATCGGTAGTGGATCGGTAGTAGATCGGTAGTGGATCGGTTGTTGATCAGTGGTGATTGTTTTCTTTTGGCCCGCCTTAGCTACTGCCGCTTGTTCAAATATTCCACTCTCCAGTCTTGCTTGGAGTTTGTTTTGGAAGTTGATAAATGAGTGTGTGTGTGTGTGTGTGTGTATGTGTGTTTGTGTGTGTGTTTCACCCCGCGACATACTGTTTCATCCCGCGGTCTCTTCGCTGTTTCCTTATTGGAATCAGAGCCCTAATTATATTGTCTGCCCACAGCTGTGCTTTTCCACATTGACCAAACATCACATATTCGAGGCGCACCCCACCACCAACCAGCACACATGTAACAAAATCGGAATAGTTCCCATGCCTGATATAATGTACATTCCTTTAGTTGTTGTTGTTGTTTTTAATGTTACACACACCCCCATAAACATCCCCTGCCTCCCTTACCACTTACCTTTCTACTGTACCCATGTGGAAGAGTTAGGTTACTGTACAATCGTCCCAATAAAAATTCTCATCAATGTAACATGTAAAAGTACAGATATTGAGTTGATATTTTAAAATTCTTCTACCAGTATATTGTGATATCTATGCTTTTCTGTCATTTATTAACTTTTTATCTGTTGATTTGTAAATGCTGTACATGTTAGCTAGTTAATGTACATTTCTCTGTACATGTCGTCATTGGGCTAGCATGGCTATTCATATCCCCTTTCATTGTTAATTTGTACTTTGCAGAGGTAATGGCCTATAAGGGCAGCATTTGTTTATGGACGTTTTTCCTGTCATTATCAGGTACCGTATGTCATATGTTTTTTATTAAGATATTTTACTGACTGTTAGTTGTTTGCAAGTGCACATCACGTCGCTGAACAGAACGCCTGGCAATCATTGAGACAGTTGGCTAGCCTAGGCCCATAGGTTGCACTGTACATTTCTACTTCATAATGTAAATTGCATTTACATTACAGTGTTATGTCTTTCATGAGATTAGTGTTATATGGCCCTTTCTACTGTAACCATGTGGAAGAGAGGAATTGCCGTATAAGTATTAGTGTTTATTACCATAGTATTAGTGTTTATTACCACAGTATTATTGTTTATTACCACAGCATTAGTGTTTATTACCACAGTATTAGTGTTTATTACCACAATATGAGTGTGTGTTACCAGAGTATTACAGTGTTTATTACCACAGTATTAGTGTTCAAGACCACAGTATTAGTGTTTATTACCACAGTATTAGTGTTTATTACCACAGTACTAGTGTTTACCACAGTATTAATGTTAATTACCACAGTATTAAAGTGTTTATTACCACAGTATTAGTGTTAATTAACACAGTATTAGTGTTTATTACCACAATATTGGTATTAGTGTTTGTTACCACATTATTACAGTGTTTATTACCACAGTATTACAGTGTTTATTACCACAGTATTACAGTGTTTATTACCACAGCATTAGTGTTTATTACCACAGTATTAGTGTTTATTACCACAGCATTACAGTGTTTATTACCACAGTATTACAGTGTTTATTACCACAGTATTAGTGTTTATTACCACAGTATTAATGTTAATTACCACAGTATTACAGTGTTTATTACCACAGTATTAGTGTTAATTAACACAGTATTAGTGTTTATTACCACAGGATTGGTATTAGTGTTTGCTATCACATTATTACAGTGTTTATTACCACAGTATTTGTGTTTATTACCACAGTAGTACAGTGTATCTTACCACAGTCTTAGTGTTTAGTACCACAGTAGTAGTGTTTATTACCACAGTATTAGTGTTTATTACCACAGTATTAGTGTTTATTACCACAGTATTAGTGTTGATTACCACAGTATTACAGGGTTTATACCACATTATTACAGTGTTTATTACCACAGTATTAGTGTTAATTAACACAGTATTAGTGTTTATTACCACAGGATTGGTATTAGTGTTTGCTATCACATTATTACAGTGTTTATTACCACAGTATTTGTGTTTATTACCACAGTAGTACAGTGTATCTTACCACAGTCTTAGTGTTTAGTACCACAGTAGTAGTGTTTATTACCACAGTATTAGTGTTTATTACCACAGTATTAGTGTTTATTACCACAGTATTAGTGCTGATTACCACAGTATTACAGGGTTTATACCACATTATTACAGTGTTTATTACCGTAGTATTAATGTTCATTACCACAGTATTAGTGTTTATTAATAACCTTTATAAACTTCGAGTCACCCTGACCCAGGCAGGGTCCACAGAATGAGCCCTGCTGCTGGGTTTAAAATGTTACCCACTCCCACCACCGTTCAAAAAAACACAAACACAGCCATCTCTGTGATTAATCTAATCAGCGCCCAGATGAGCTTATTTCCTTACATCCACTGCCACTCATTGGGGATTCTCTATTGGGTTTTAGAGACAGCACATTGGCCCTCTGTGATGGTGCTGATTGGGAGGTCAGTCTCTTTGTCCGGTACTCCATCATTCCTCGCCCTGTGAGGCCTCTCACCAGCAGACATCCATCAAAGTCTGGCCATGAGGCACTCTAGCACCTTATCAATGAGGACAGCCTGTTTATGGCCCTATCCCCTTTGCGTGCTGTGGCAGTAAGGGGGAAGCTACAGAGGCAGAGCAGGTCAGGCAGTAAAACAGCTTCCGCCCAGTGAATCAAATTCACATCCACACACAGGCTGCTGTGCTGTAAGCCGTGCCAGGCAATAACATAAAAGCAAACAAGCAAAGAAGCTAAACCAACAAAAGACACCGTGTGCAACTACGGCAACAAATTAGACCCAAGTCTGCCCAAAACATGGTGGAAAGTGGCTTTACTGAAAACGGACGCAGACTCTGGGGTTCAACATTCTTAATACAAGTGCTTTGGTTTCAAATAAGAGTGGAGAAAACACCATTATTTTGCTGCCTGCAAGTGCAAATGATTCTACACATTTCTGCTTGACCACGGAAAAAACATTACTGTTCCAAGGCCGGTAGACAGGCCTTAATGGGGAAGAAGCATTATTAAACCAAGAAGAAGCATTATTCAACCAAGAAGAAGCATTATTCAACCAAGAAGAAGCATTATTAAACCAAGAAGAAGCATTATTAAACCAAGAAGAAGCATTATTAAACCAAGAAGAAGCATTATTAAACCAAGAAGAAGCATTATTCAACCAAGAAGAAGCATTATTCAACCAAGAAGAAGCATTATTCAACCAAGAAGAAGCATTATTCAACCAAGAAGAAGCATTATTAAACCAAGAAGAAGCATTATTATTAAACCAAGAAGAAGCATTATTAAACCAAGAAGAAGCATTATTAAACCAAGAAGAAGCATTATTAAACCAAGAAGAAGCATTATTAAACCAAGAAGAAGCATTATTAAACCAAGAAGAAGCATTATTAAACCAAGAAGAAGCATTATTAAACCAAGAAGAAGCATTATTAAACCAAGAAGAAGCATTATTAAACCAAGAAGAAGCATTATTCAACCAAGAAGAAGCATTATTCAACCAAGAAGAAGCATTATTAAACCAAGAAGAAGCATTATTAAACCAAGAAGAAGCATTATTAAAACCAAGAAGAAGCATTAAACCAAGAAGAAGCATTATTCAACCAAGAAGAAGCATTATTCAACCAAGAAGAAGCATTATTCAACCAAGAAGAAGCATTATTTAACCAAGAAGAAGCATTATTAAACCAAGAAGAAGCATTATTAAACCAAGAAGAAGCATTATTCAACCAAGAAGAAGCATTATTCAACCAAGAAGAAGCATTATTAAACCAAGAAGAAGCATTATTAAACCAAGAAGAAGCATTATTAAACCAAGAAGAAGCATTATTAAACCAAGAAGAAGCATTATTAAACCAAGAAGAAGCATTATTAAACCAAGAAGAAGCATTATTAAACCAAGAAGAAGCATTATTCAACCAAGAAGAAGCATTATTAAACCAAGAAGAAGCATTATTAAACCAAGAAGAAGCATTATTCAACCAAGAAGAAGCATTATTAAACCAAGAAGAAGCATTATTCAACCAAGAAGAAGCATTATTCAACCAAGAAGAAGCATTATTCAACCAAGAAGAAGCATTATTAAACCAAGAAGAAGCATTATTAAACCAAGAAGAAGCATTATTCAACCAAGAAGAAGCATTATTAAACCAAGAAGAAGCATTATTAAACCAAGAAGAAGCATTATTCAACCAAGAAGAAGCATTATTCATTATTAAACCAAGAAGAAGCATTATTAAACCAAGAAGAAGCATTATTAAACCAAGAAGAAGCATTATTAAAACCAAGAAGAAGCATTATTAAACCAAGAAGAAGCATTATTATTATTCAACCAAGAAGAAGCATTATTAAACCAAGAAGAAGCATTAAACCAAGAAGAAGCATTATTAAACCCATTATTAAACCAGAAGAAGCATTATTAAACCAAGAAGAAACATTATTAAACCAAGAAGAAGCATTATTCAACCAAGAAGAAGCATTATTAAACCAAGAAGAAGCATTATTAAACCAAGAAGAAGCATTATTAAACCAAGAAGAAGCATTATTAAACCAAGAAGAAGCATTATTAAACCAAGAAGAAGCATTATTCAACCAAGAAGAAGCATTATTCAACCAAGAAGAAGCATTATTAAACCAAGAAGAAGCATTATTAAACCAAGAAGAATCATTATTCAACCAAGAAGAAGCATTATTAAACCAAGAAGAAGCATTATTAAACCAAGAAGAAGCATTATTAAACCAAGAAGAAGCATTATTAAACCAAGAAGAAGCATTATTAAACCAAGAAGAAGCATTATTAAACCAAGAAGAAGCATTATTAAACCAAGAAGAAGCATTATTAAACCAAGAAGAAGCATTATTAAACCAAGAAGAAGCATTATTATTATTCAACCAAGAAGAAGCATTATTAAACCAAGAAGAAGCATTATTCAACCAAGAAGAAGCATTATTAAACCAAGAAGAAGCATTATTCAACCAAGAAGAAGCATTATTCAACCAAGAAGAAGCATTATTCAACCAAGAAGAAGCATTATTAAACCAAGAAGAAGCATTATTAAACCAAGAAGAAGCATTATTAAACCAAGAAGAAGCATTATTAAACCAAGAAGAAACATTATTAAACCAAGAAGAAGCATTATTCAACCAAGAAGAAGCATTATTAAACCAAGAATAAGCATTATTAAACCAAGAAGAAGCATTATTAAACCAAGAAGAAGCATTATTAAACCAAGAAGAAGCATTATTAAACCAAGAAGAAGCATTATTCAACCAAGAAGAAGCATTATTCAACCAAGAAGAAGCATTATTAAACCAAGAAGAAGCATTATTAAACCAAGAAGAATCATTATTCAACCAAGAAGAAGCATTATTAAACCAAGAAGAAGCATTATTAAACCAAGAAGAAGCATTATTAAACCAAGAAGAAGCATTATTAAACCAAGAAGAAGCATTATTAAACCAAGAAGAAGCATTATTAAACCAAGAAGAAGCATTATTAAACCAAGAAGAAGCATTATTAAACCAAGAAGAAGCATTATTAAACCAAGAAGAAGCATTATTAAACCAAGAAGAAGCATTATTAAACCAAGAAGAAGCATTATTAAACCAAGAAGAAGAAGAAGCATTATTAAACCAAGAAGAAGCATTATTAAACCAAGAAGAAGCATTATTCAACCAAGAAGAAGCATTATTAAACCAAGAAGAAGCATTATTAAACCAAGAAGAATCATTATTCAACCAAGAAGAAGCATTATTAAACCAAGAAGAAGCATTATTAAACCAAGAAGAAGCATTATTAAACCAAGAAGAAGCATTATTAAACCAAGAAGAAGCATTATTAAACCAAGAAGAAGCATTATTAAACCAAGAAGAATCATTATTAAACCAAGAAGAAGCATTATTAAACCAAGAAGAAGCATTATTAAACCAAGAAGAAGCATTATTAAACCAAGAAGAAGCATTATTAAACCAAGAAGAAGCATTATTAAACCAAGAAGAAGCATTATTAAACCAAGAAGAAGCATTATTAAACCAAGAAGAAGCATTATTAAACGAAGAAGACGCATTATTAAACCAAGAAGAAGCATTATTAAACCAAGAAGAAGCATTATTAAACCAAGAAGAAGCATTATTAAACCAAGAAGAAGCATTATTAAACCAAGAAGACGCATTATTAAACCAAGAAGAAGCATTATTCAACCAAGAAGAAGCAGCTGTATGCTGAATGGATACCAATCTAATCAAATCAAGCTTTATTTTACAGCTCATTTCAGACATGGAATGTAACTAAATGTGCTTCACAGGAAACAACGAATAAAAACAATGACAACAACAAACATAAGAGGATACAAAACAAAAGAATAAGAATAAAAACTGAATGACTAAAAAGCACCCTAAGGAAAGGCAAATCTAAAAGGGTGTTTTAAGATCAGAGTTGTGGACGCTCTCAGGGTCTGTGGCAGGCTGTTCAAGAGGCTGGGGGCACAGTAACTAAACGTTCTCTCTCCATGCCTCTTGGTCCTGGGATTTGGGATAGTTAAAAGGTCAGTGCCAGAGGACCTACTGGATAGATAACTTAAAAACATGTCTGACATGTATTGGGGCATACAGTCGTGGATTGATTTAAAAAATAATATTATTTTTTGTATTAATTGTAAAACTCACAGGCAGCCAGTGCAGAGACCTTAAAACCGGTGTAATGTGTGCTCTCTGTCTGGTCTTGGTCAGTACCCGTGCTGCAGCATTCTGTAATGTTTTGCAGTTGACCAATGGCTTTCTTGGGTAGACCAGACAAGAGAGAATTACAGTAGTCAAGCCTGCTTGTAATAAAATAATGGATGAGTCTCTCTGCATTAGCCTGAGAGAGAAACGGCTGCACCTTGGCAATGTTCCTCTGGTGGTAAAAAGCTATTTTGATCACATTCCTAATGTATGAATCAAAATTGAGTTTAGAATCTAAAATGACACCTGGGTTTTTTATCTTTACTGCCCGTGAATTAAAATGTGCGGACAGATTCTCTCTCAGTGCTTTGTCTCCAACAATAAGTACCTCGGTCTTGTCTTGATTTAGCTGGAGGAAGTTGTCTAATAATTTATCCTTGGAGCTAAAATCCTCTGGTGACAAAGAAATGTAAAGTTGTGTATCGTCTGCGTAGCAGTAAAAATCAATGCTGTGCTTTCTGATAATGCTGCCAAGGGGTAACATATATAAACTGAACAGTACCGGACCCGAAATCGAACCTTGTGGAACTCCCCATGAGATAGGTATTTTCTCTGAGTTATGTTCACCTAGGGTGACAAAAATATCGACCGGTTAAATAGGTCCTAAACCAATTTTGAACTGGATCGGAGAGGCCAACCCACCTCTCCAGTCTGTCCAGAAGGACATCAAGGTCAAGAGTGTCGAATGCAGCACTTGAATCCAAGAGTACAAGGACAGAGAGCTGTTTGGCATCTGTGTTGGCTCTAAGATCATTTACAACTTTAACTAAGGCTCTCTCTGTGCTGTGGTGGGCCCAAAAACCAGTTTGGAATTTTACAGTTGGCACTTTAAAAAATAATTTAGCTGTTTGAAATCAAATTTCTCCAGTATTTTGATTAAGAATGGAAGGTTGGCAATTAGCTGAAAATTTCACAATAGCAGTTTTTAGTACAGTGGAGAAAGTGCCTGTGAACAGGGAGTGATTAACATTAGCTTGCACTTCTTCAGATATGCAATTAAAACTGTTTTGAAGAAGGTGGTGGGGATAGGATCAAGAAGGCAGGTAGAAGGCTTAAGTTGTGATATCACTTTCCTGAGCATGTCTGTATCAACCAGGGAAAATAAATCCATAGTGCCAGGGCTGGTTCACTGCCGACTGACAAAATTAGTTTAAGTCACCTATGGCACCAGAGAGGAAGCAACACAGGAGACTTAAAACGCACCAATAGGAAATCGTGTGAAATTAATTCAATTTTGTGCATATGATTAATTACTTCGAAAAATCGGGCAGGCACATCTAAATGTTAAAACCTACTGAAATTGTAACGGACGCAAAGCAGTTATTTTACTAATAGCCACATATGCATAATCTGAGCTCATTCTACAGTAACATCACTAGGGCCAAGATTCCTGCCATCCAGGCCCTCTATACCAGGCGGTGTCAAGGAAGGCCCTAAAAATGGTCAAAGACTTCAGCCACCCTAGTCATAGACTGTTCTCTCTGCTACCGCATGGCAAGCGGTACCGGAGTGCCAAGTTTAGGTCCAAGAGGCTTCTAAATAGCTTCTACCCCCAAGCCATAAGACCCCTGAACACCTAATCAACCCAGAATATTTGCATTGCACCCCCTCTCCACCTCTTTTACACAGCTGCTACACTCTGTTGTTATCATCTATGCATAGTCACTTTAATAACTCTACCTACATGTACATATTACCTGAACTAACCGGTGCCCCCGCACATTGCCTCTGTACCGGTACCCCCCTGTATATTGTCTCGCTATTGTTGTTTTACTGCTGCTCTTTAATTACTTGTTACTTTTATTTCTTATTCTTATCTGTATTTTTTTAAATTGCATTGTTGGTTAGGGGCTCGTAAATTGCATTTCACTGTAAGGCCAGTTGTATTTGGCGCATGTGACTAATAACATTTTATCATTATTTCATTTTATTTTATTTGTTGACCCAGATCACTAGTTGCTGAGGAAAAGGAGGAGGTCAAAAGGGGGGTAAGTTTAACCTGTGTGAAATGGCTAGCTAGTTAGCGAGGTGCGTTCTAATAGCCTCTCAATCGGTGACGTCACTCGCTCAGAGATTTTGAAGTAGTTGTTCCCCTTGCTCTGCCAGGGCTCTGAATTTGTGGAGCGATGAGTAACAATGCTTCGTGGGAGACAGTTGTTGATGTGTGTAGAGGGTCTCTGGTTCGAGCCCAGATAGGGGCGAGTAGAGGAACGGAAGCAAAACTGTTACATGGGCACGTGCCCAGGGGCCATAAGCTCCAGAGGGCCCACATTCATTTTGTTAGTCACTCTCACTCAGATATCATTAACATGGCATAAGTGATGGCAAAGTTGGTAGAATAGTAGAAATTGTAGAAATCTCCACCCCATGGAGAAATTTGTAGAATTGCAGAAATCTTGCTTTAAAACTGCAACATTTTCTCTACACCCCATGGCAAAATGTGTAGAATTGCAGACTTGTTATTTTTTCTCCTTCATTTTTTATCTCCGCTATCAAGAAGAGGGCCACTAAAATGTTTTACCCCAACCAAATGTTGCTTAGGGCCACAGCCCTGCATGTGCCTAACTCAATGTGAGCGAAGATTATGACTGAGTGTAACATTAGTCTGCAGCCTTTATGAGCGGGTCCCAG
The DNA here is from genome assembly GCF_018296145.1 of Oncorhynchus tshawytscha. Lineage (NCBI taxonomy): Eukaryota > Metazoa > Chordata > Actinopteri > Salmoniformes > Salmonidae > Oncorhynchus > Oncorhynchus tshawytscha. Next base: position 12,602,729 of record NC_056432.1, read on the forward strand.
CTCATACACACCATGTCTGGCGGTTCCCCACTGATTGTTCTTTTATTTCAATGGAAAGGAGAGGTAACACACAAAGCACAGTGACCACACTGAAGAGCCAGAGAGTAACCATGGAAGCGTTTGTCTCACTAGTCAATGGGTTACCCCACCATTCATTTAGTCATTTCACTGATTCAATATTTAGGCTTTTAAAAATATATTAGCCACTCCGAGGGGATTTTTGGCACTGTGCAAAAAATAAATTAGTATCGGCTCAATCATTTTTGATTTTGTTTAGTGTTAAACAATTCATCTGCATGATGAGGACAATGAGGGGCACACAACAAATATCTCCAAACCTCCACTTATTAGCCTATTATGGTTTCATATACCTCTGACATATCTGATTATTATTAGGCAAAAAAAACCTATGTTTTGTCATAATTGAATAAATTGGAGCCACTGCAATACTCTATCAAATGAATTGCCCATAATAATGAAAGGTGCAGGCAAAGCCTATCAAGCCAACAATCCTGTAGGAAAAACTTTTTATTAGACTAATGATTGTCACAAATAAACTTGCTGTATAATGTGTTCAAACACCTGTTCAATAAATTATTAAATGTAACCAGACTTACCTGACACTTTGCTGGCTATCAGTCCAGGATAAATGGTAGAAATACAGCTATTGTTGAGGATATCATCGATAACTCCTATCAATAATCTCGAACGTTTTTCTCAGATGATATTCTTGGTCAATGAATGCATCTTGATACTCGTAGGGTGTTCCTGACAGCTGTTTCTACCCCCAGCGGACAACCACACAAAAAGCACGTCACACTCCGGGCGGACTATGGGAAATAAACTAACGGTATTTCCTATGTGGATAGAAACGTAGACTAAAGCCAGATAACGTTTTTTCAAACCAACTGACTGCTCAAGGGTTCGCTGGGATAAAGAATCTGCGCAGCCATGTCGTTCACCTTCATGTGTGTCTAAACAAAACTACGATGTGGACTTGTCGAGGGAAGGCAAGATTTGCTAATCGCATTTGCCTCAGGGAGGTCGACCGTAGCAGCGGGCAGCTCCACCCAGCGAACCGTTGTTCTTATACCCAGCTATTTAGAGTAGCTAGTAGAGGTATCACCACACCATAAAGAAAAGGGACAAATTAGGCTACGCAATACTGATGCGTAGCCTTATTTGTCTCATATATATATTTTTAACTATTCACCAATAAACATCTTAGTTGTTTAGATGTGTGTATTGTTGTGTATTATTAAATACTTCTGCACTGTTGGAGCTACGGACGCAAGTATTTCGCAACACCTGGAATTAACATCCGCTAAATATGTGTATGTGACCAATAACATTTTATGTGTTCTTATAGCCTAGACCACAAATCATTATAAAATGACTATCAAGACTCCAATTTTAGTCACTAGTTAATTTATCCTGAGTAGGCTAATTTGTATGACATTTTAAATATCATGGATAAGAAATACTACAGCAAAAATAATAGGCCTATCAATTAAAGTTTTCAATTATGCCATTTGGTCTCTATAGGGCCCTTATCCATGTGGCCTCTGATAAAGGAACTGCACTTGCGCCATCCAGTGGTCAGTTCAAGAATTTGAGTTCCGAGCCAAATACGTCATCGCGTTAGTATTCTGTTGACGTGGACTACTGGCGTTCATACGTGTTCGTTGTGAACAACATTAGTGGAAACGGCGGTTCGCCTTCAAAATAATAGTCCCCCATCGAAACCGACACAAACTGATAAAAATAGTGAAAACCTGCCACAATTGGACTATATAATGCTAAACAGGGTTGGAATTTTGTTATATAAATTCAACAAAATGTAAAAGTACAAATCAGTTAAAATCGCACTGTGGCTGTATTTGAATTCAGCATTGCATTGGGGGCATACTTATTTTTTGATTTTATTTCACCTTTATTTCACCAGGTAGGCTAGTTGAGAACAAGTTCTCATTTGCAACTGCGACCTGGCCAAGATAAAGCAAAGCAGTGTGACACAGAGAACAACACAGAGTTACACATGGAGTAAACAAACAAGCCAATAACACAAACAAGTCAATGGCACAGTAGAGAAAGGAAAGTCTATATACAGTGTGTGCAAAAGGCATGAGGAGGTTGACAATAAATAGGCCATAGGAGCGAATAATTACAATTTAACAGATTAACACTGGAGTGATAAATGAGCAGATGATGATGTGCAAGTAGAGATACTGGTGTGCAATAGAGCAGAAAAGTAAATAAATTAAAAACAGTATGGGGATGAGGTAGGTAGATTGGGTGGGCTATTTACAGATGGACTATGTACAGCTGCAGTGATCGGTTAGCTGGTCAGATAGTTAATGTTTAAAGTTGGTGAGGGAAATAAGTCTCCAACTTCAGCGATTTTTGCAATCCATTCCAGTCACTGGCAGCAGAGAACTGGAAGGAAAGGCGGCCAAATTGGGTGTTGGCTTTGGGGATGATCAGTGAGATATACCTGCTGGAACGTGTGCACCGGGTGGGTGTTGTTATTGTGACCAGTGAACTGAGATAAGGCAGAGCTTTACCTAGCATAGACTTATAGATGACCTGGAGCCAGTGGGTCTGGCGACGAATAAGTAGCGAGGGCCAGCCGACTAGAGCATACAGGTCACAGTGGTGGGTGGTATAAGGCGCTTTGGTAACAAAACGGATGGTACTGTGATAGACTGCATTCAGTTTGCTGAGTAGAGTGTTGGAAGCTATTTTGTAGATGACATCGCCGAAGTTGAGGATCGGTAGGATAGTCAGTTTTACTAGGGTAAGTTTGGCGGCATGAGTGAAGGAGGCTTTGTTGCGAAATAGAAAGCCGATACTAGATTTGATTTCGGATTGGTGATGTTTAATATGAGTCTAATATGAATACCTAGGTATTTATAGTTGTCCACATATTCTAGGTCGGAACCGTACAGGGTGGTGATGCTAGTCGGGTGGGCAGGTGCGGGCAGCGAACGGTTGAAAAGCATGCATTTGGTTTTACTAATGTTTAAAAGCAGTTGGAGGCCACGGAAGGAGTGTTGTATGGCATTGAAGCTCGTTTGGGGGTTAGTTAGCACAGTGTCCAAGGAAGGGCCAGAAGTATACAGAATGGTGTCGTCTGCATAGAGGTGGATCAGGGAATCGCCCGCAGCAAGAGCGACATCATTGATGTATACAGAGAAAAGAGTCGGCCAGAGAATTGAACCCTGCGGTACCCCCATAAAGACCGCCAGAGGTCCCGGACAACATGCCCTCCGATTTGACACACTGAACTCTGTCTGCAAAGTAGTTGGTGAACCAGGCGAGGCAGTCGTCAGAAAAACCGAAAAACCAAGGCTATTGAGTCTGCTGATAAGAATACGGTGATTGACAGAGTCGAAAGCCTTGGCCAGGTCGATGAAGACGGCTGCACAGTACTGTCTTTTATCGATGGCGGTTATGATATCGTTTAGTACCTTGAGCGTGGCTGAGGTGCACCCGTAACCGGCCCGGAAGCCGGATTGCACAGCGGAGAAGGTGGGATTCAAAATGGTCAATGATCTGTTTATTCACTTTGCATTCGAAGACTTTAGATAGGCAGGGCAGGATGGATATAGGTCTGTAACAGTTTGGGTCTAGGGTGTCACCCCCTATGAAGAGGGGGATGACCGCGGCAGCTTTCCAATCTTTAGGGATCTCGGACGATACGAAAGAGAGGTTGAACAGGCTGGTAATAGAGGTTGCAACAATTGCGGCGGATAGTTTTATAAAGAGAGGGTCCACATTGTCTAGCCAAGCTGATTGTACTGGTCCAGGTTTTGCAGCTCTTTCAGAACATCTGCTGTCTGGATATGGGTGAAGGAGAAGCTGGGGAGGCTTGAGCGAGTAGCTTATAAGCATTGTACAGCCTAACCCAGGGATTCTCAAATTCGGTCCTGGGAGCCCAAGTGGTGCACGTTTTGATTTTTGCCCTAGCACTACACAGCTGATTTAAATAATGAACTCATAAAGCTTTGCTTATTTGAATCAACTGTGTAGTGGTAGGGCAAAAAAACAAAAGGTGCACCCCTTGGGGTCCCCGGGAACAAGTTTGGGAAGCCTATGGATTGTGTACCCATGAAATGGAGTATCAGCCTACCCATTGACACCCACAGAACACAACTATGTAGAGTTTACACAAATATTAGTGTCTTAGCTCTTATTGCAAGATTTTGACTGTGGGAAATCATCTTTCATGTAAGACCATTGTATGTATTGGATATTCATATTGAACTATACAGCCTTACATGGATTGTGCACCCCTTGGGGTCCCCGGGAACGGGTTTGGGAAGCCTATGGATTGTGCACCCCTGAAATGGGGTATCCGCCTACTCCGTGACACTCACAGAACACAACTGTGAAGAGTTTACACAAGTCTTAGCATAGTAGCTCTTATTACGGGACTCTGAAACAACTGTAAAATGTGCAATAAGTGACTTCCCACAGTCAAAGTTCTACAATAAGAGCTAAGATATTAATATTTGTGTAAAAATAGTTTTGCTCTATGGGTGTCACTGAGTAGGCTGATACCCCATTTCATGGATGCCCAATCCATAGGTTTGGCTGTACAGTGCACATACAGTGCCTTTAGGACGCATTCATAGCCCTTTTTGTTGTGGTACAGCCTGAATTCATCTATATACAATACACCATGATGACAAAGCAAATGTCTTCAAAATGAAATACAGAAATATCTCATTTACATAAGTATTAACAACCCTGAGTCAATACATGTTGCAATCACCTTTGTCAGTGATTACAGTTGTGAGTCTTTCTGGGTAAGTTTCTAAGAGATTTGCAAAACTGAATTGTACTATATTTGACCATTATTTTTTTAGATTGTGTATTCTTCAAGCTCTTTTGAGTTGGTTGTTGATCATTGCTAGAAAGCCATTTTCAAGTCTTAGATTTTCAAGCGGATTTAAGTCAAAACTGTAACTAGGCCACTCAGGAACATTCAATGTCATCTTGGTAAGCAAATCCATTGTATATTTGGCCTCGTGTTTTAGGTTATTGTCCGGCTGAAAGGTGAATTTGTCTCCCAGTGTCTGTTGGAAAGCAGACTGAAGTGCCTTACTTAGTGCCTTGTTGCAAACAGGATGCATGTTTTGGAATATTTTTTTATTCTGTACAGGCTTCCTTTTTTTACTCTGTCAATTAGGTTAGTATTGTGGAATAACAACAATGCTGTTAACCATGTTAAACACTATTATTGCACACAGAGTGAGTAAATGCAACTTCTGTGACTTGTTAAGCATGTTTACTCCTTATTAAGGCTTGCCATAACAAAGGGGTTGAATACGTATTGACTCAACAATTTTAGTAATTTATTTTTTTTAAATCTAAAAACATAATTCCACTTTGACATTATGGGGTATTGTGTGTAGGCCAGTGACACATCTCCATTTAATCCATTTTAAATTCAGGGCATAACACAACAAAATGTGGAAAAAGTCACAGGGTATTAAAACGTTCTGAAGTATTTGTGTGGCTCAGTTTGCAGAGCATGGTGCTTGCAATGCCAGGGTTGTGGGTTTGATTCCAACTGGAGACCAGTGTGAAAGATGTATGCTCTGGATAAGAGTGTCTACTAAAATGTAAATTAAGGACAATGTAATTATGCCCCCAATGCAATTTTGAATTCAAGTACATCCACAATGTGATTTCAAAGGATTTTTAATTAGCTTATAATTGTAACATTCCAACCTTGTTTAACATTAATCTAGTTCAATTGTTGCATGTTTTCACTATCTATATCCGTTTGCTACCGAGTAGCGCAGCGGTCTAAGGCACAGCATCTCAGTACTCACTACTGACCCTAGTTTGATTCCAGGCTGCATCACAACCGGCCATGATTGGGAGTCCCATAGGGCGGCGCACAATTAACCCAGTGTCGTCCAGGTTAGGTCGTCATTGTAAATAAGAATTTGTTCTTTTAACTGACTTGCCTAGTTAAATATAAGTAAATACAATTGCATCCGTTTCAATGGGGGACTTTTATTTTTTAAGGCTAACTGCCGATTACACAATTGTTGCTCACGACACGCTGGTGGCGTTCATTTGTTTCGCTAGTAGCCAATTATGTATTTGATAGTAGCCAGAGGAAGAATGGAAATGGCTTAGGTCGTCGAAGAACGTTGCTCATGTTTTCAGGTAAATAAACTATTGGTGCTTCGTGACTTTTTAATTCGCTAAATGTAACACGAACCTTTCCACGCGACAATAATCGTCAATGTACTATAGATAGCTATCTAACTAAGGCACGTTAACTGAAAAAAAAAAAAAAATGGGTAGAGATGCTAACACAGGTTAGCTAGCCCTCCTTTAGTTGCCAGCCAAGCTAACTAGCTTAGCGTTAGTTAGGGATTTGGCACCTGCCCCAATCAGTTGGGTTACAAAGTGATCGGTTGCTTGCGTTTTAGGTGTAGATAGCGTTAGTTTATCGTGAGAACACAATCGCTAGCTTGCTAGTTGTTTGCCCGCATAGTGTTAGTTTACGATTAGCCAGTGCGGTATCTCCGTGCTCCTGTATAAATTGGCATAAATTATTAGTGAAAGTGAATTACTTCTTCTTACTGCTTCTTTCGCATGACAGTTATTAGTGGTGAGGAGTCTACCGGAAAACGATTGCACTATTAATTCCATGTTAAGGGTTAAGGGTTCACGCAAACATAATTTTAAACTTTGATTTACTATTGACAGATACAACTGATTTCGGGATTGTATATCCATTCGCTCTCCTTTAAATATATGTCGTCTGGTTTTATTCCTTTTGTCACCGAATTGTTTAATCAAACTTTTCGCTGCCAGCTTCTGATATCTAAAAACGAGTCTCTTGAATTAGACGAGAGCGCACTAGGCCAGAGCTAATTTGCCCCGGGTTTCAAGTCGTGGTTAGACTCAACCAGAAAACAGAAGTTTTTATGCACTGATACCAGGAGATGACAGCGACACGTTTGAATAAACAATACAGAGACAAACAAAGCAGCTAATTGCGATTCATAATACATACAATACACGATTACTTGTATTTAAGGAAAACGAATCGATTCAACTTCTATCAAAATAATACCAGAAGGAGATTTTTTTGTTGTGCATTTTGGCTAACTCTAAACCAGTTTCCTAACCTGCTACGAAAAGTCCAATCTGACGTTAATTTGACAAATGCTGGATCCCTTCCAGCCATGATCTGGTTTCCCTTGGCTAAACTAGCTGGCTTGCAGAATTACGCTAGTTTTCGTCCTCATTGCCAAACTTCATATACTGTACCCTCAACTTCAAAACTCCTTTGCTATTTAGAATGAAACTTAAAAAATATTTTACTTTGTTGAATAGTTGTGACTGTGTTGAGACGACTGTGGTGAAATATATTATTGCTACTTAACGCAGATCCAAGTTCAGTTTTGAGATCCACCGGCGTCATTGGTGTAGGGTTAGCTGGACGATTCTGACTGGTCTTGGAACTGTGACAACAGGCAGCCTCTCCCCGCCTGGCTCGATGGGATATGTAGTGATTTTGCCAACACAGCCAGATATGTTCCCAGTCTTGTACCCTTAACTATCATATTGTACCAATGTTTGTCCTCTGTAGTTGCGTGACTTTCTTTGTTTGCTGAAATATATACTTTTTCAATAAATGTTAATCAAATACAACCACTGACTGTTTGCTTGTTGATGTTGCTCTAAGATGACAATTAGGTGCAAATTTGCATGTGCCAATTGAATCTCAACAAGGAAACCAAAGTATTGACCTTGGGCGAATCAATGTACTCCGAGTTGGATTCCAAAGCCTGGTCTCTGCTCCACTCCGTTGGTGAAGTTCATCAGAAACTGCCTTCACCATGGAGTGGAATTCAGTCGGCTACATCAGTAGCAGACGTTCCTCTCTGAATGTCAAATGGAAAACAACGGCTACATTAGCTAGCCACAGATTATATAAACTAGGACCTTGATTACATTGCAGTCCCTGGGGTATCTATCTTATCAGTCAGTATTACTGGTTGAACGTACAAGATAGGTGCAGTGGACTTTAGCTAGTCAGTTAAGTTTAATCACCCCTCTGAAGATCCAAGAGTTGGACTAAATGCTCTGCGCCTCACATACTAGAGGCTTCAAAACGTGCCAATGCATGCTATATTGAAAGTAATGTGTAGGCTAGCTGCAGCTTTCAAAACAAGCTGAAACCTGACAAACATGGTTTACTCCTTTATTGAAAAAACTGACAGCTGTTGACAGTGATGCCAATATTCCCTGTACATCTTTGAAAATCTGGAAATTTCCTTTGGGAAATATCAAACAGGTGAAATTTGACTTCAACCTCATACATTGGGTATCATTTTTAATGACACAACTCTTGTGTAGCTTTCAATTACAATGTCTTGCTCCTCTGTTTAGAGTGAAAAATGACTGGGAGAAGCCCGCACTATGGTTTCCAGTCGGCCACGACGGTGCAGCCTGCCAATGGAGGACACGCCTACCTATTTGGGAACAGCTCTGAGAATGATCTCTCGGAGGAGGATGGTGAGAGCTACGAACTACGCTCCCGAGGCCGGGACAGGCTGCGCAGGAGCACCTCCAGGGAGAAGTTGGACGACATTGTCCACCTGGTCCGAGACATCAAAGAAGGGGACACTCTGAATAGCTTCTCGCTGCAGTACCACTGCTCAGTAAGTCAACCTTAATACCTGTCTTACTCTCTAATGACGAAGCCCTTACAGACAGACCAGCTTGGACTTTTCACACAACTTTTTTTGCTACCCAAGTAAAGTGAAATCCTTTGTTTTGTCTGTGTGCCGTAGGTGGCAGACATCAAGAGGGCCAACAACCTGTTGACAGAGCAGGACTTCTTTGCGCTGAGATCCATCAAGATCCCTGTGAAACGCTTCAGCGTGCTGACAGAGACTCACAGCATCGCGCCTCTCAAATCTGCCTCCCCCACAGGCCTCCGACGTTTCCCCCAGCCCCCTATCTCTACGGAGATCTCCACAGACTCCTCCTCATCCACAGACAGCGTGGGCAGCTTCCTGCAGGAGAAGGACAAAGACATCGAGCTGCTAGTCAAGTCTACCGGCACCTCCAGAAGCAGCCTGAATGAGGTGGTCTCCTCCCTGACCCTCCAGCAGCCCTTACTACTGGGGGATTCTGACTTCAAGCCTGTCTTCAGGAAGGACCCCTACCATGGGGCGGACTGGGGCATGAGGTGGTGGACGGCGGTGGCCATCATGGTGGTGGTTGTCATTGTCACACCAGTGTTCTACCTGTTGTATTATGAGGTGCTGATGAAGGCGGACGTTAGCCACCACACCACCACGCCGTCGACCAATCCTAAGGGCATGCAGCATGCCCAGATTCCTGAGCCTGTGGAAGTCAATGGAAAGCCCAACTCAGGACCTCAGGCTGGAAACATACCCAAACCAAACTCACAGAGACACAATGAGGTGGATGACCACCCAGGCCCTAAGAAAGAGAAAACGTAGTGAGGGATTTAGACAAACTGCAGGAGCTGGAGGTATCTGAGCAGTTGTGAAAAAGTGATTATCCAAGCTCTGAGAATCACTTTATAGGGAACAGAATCCATTGGGAAATTATAAGGGGGAAATGAGGACAATCTGTTGAATTGTTTCAGTGGACATGCAGTATGTACGTTTTTAAAACATGTTTTTAAAGCAAGTTTTTTTTTTTGCACAGTGGGACCCAACTGCTTATTCTGCCCCTCTTGTCAGCTGATGAGACTAGTTCCACCATAACACTGTCTGAAGTGGGGTTTGTTCTTGGTCAAAACAGTACTGATTGCTGCCACTTGTCACTTAAAATAAGTAATTTATCTGTGCAATATTAGTCTTATTCCAACATCAGTATTGAAGTTAGTCTAAAATGTGATGCAAATTTTCTTGAACATTGTTTTGATATTTTTGCTTGTCTTGGAAGAACTGTGTTGGGAGTCCCACAACTTTCATTTCTACTAAGGGCAAGGGTGACGAAACGGGAAATGCACAATGTTGCCCAACACTAGCTAGGTATATTCCAGTGAAATGTTATATTTATAAACTGGTTGCCAATGTAATTAGAGCAGTAAAAATACATGTTTAGTCATACCCGTGGTATACGTCTGATATACTACAGCTTTCAGCCAATCAGCATTCAGGGCTCAAACCACCCAGTTTATAATGTAGTTTATTTTCCTCATCACTAGTGTTATGAACAGTATGTGCCTTCAACCTGTGGAACACTATGGCTGCATAGACACAGGCAGCCCAATTATTATTTTTTCCAAATATTGGTCCAATTTATGAAAAACAAACTCCAGAATTTGGCTGCTCGTGTAAATGCAGCCTTACAGGCTGAAAAGAAAGTATATTTTGAATAAATTATTGATGCTCAGACTTGAGTGTGTTCATGTTGGTTTTTGTTTTGTATAATTCTCATTTTGTTTATACAAAGATCTACATATTCTAATGCAAACTCACTTCCACCACACACGTCTTGATGATTCTCTCATCGTGCGTATAGTTTCACCAAACAAAATGTGTTAACTTGCTGACAGTGTTCGTCATATAGCCAATGGCTATTTGGTAAAAGATCAACCATAACTTTCAGGAAAAACATACATTTGGAAGAATGACATTCAGCCAGTATCCATTAACATGCAGTCGGAGGTTAAATATGAGGCTTCATCCATGTCATCACTACACCAAAATCATCTTCAAAATAGCAATGTCATTTTCCTACCAAAAGGTAACTGTTAAACTGGGCATTTCTCCATTAAACTGAATTGGTGTGTGTGTGAATGTTATGTGCATGCATAAGTAGCAATCCAATGCCTCATATTTCACATCGTGATCTTCCAGCATTACAAATACATGCCATTTATCATCCCCAGAAACTCTCTGAGATGCCTCGGTACCAAATGCAGTAAATGTATGGAAGTGTGCAGGCGAACAACTTGTATCTATTTGAAATCTAATACATTGTCTGATAGAAGTTGACTACTAAAGTGAATCAGATCAAATTGTGCTTCTGTTACAATGAGGGGGAGAGTTACCTCTTCTAAATCCTCCTCGTCCAACTCCTCCAATTTCTTCCTCTCTAACAAACAGCTTTCACACACACACTGCACATTATGGGAAGGTCATTAGAATGACACTTCCGAATGTACAAACTAATCCCAACCCCTCATTTCCACAGAATGGTTGTTTAATCAGTACATTTAAATATGAATAAAAGTGATGAAAGTGACATCTAATTTAGATTCTGCTTTTTCTATCCTTGATACCTTATGGGTATTTTCTTTGCACTTGCTAATATTATGTTTACTTGTAAATATATCTGTTAGTATGATGTCATATTGTAAAAAAAAAAAAAAAAAGTTTGATGAAGAACTAAGTACCCGGTTTAAAGTTAAACTTTTTCTTTTGAGGCATTAGTTCTTTTGGAAAGAGCTGCCAGTCTAACGCCAAACATAAGTTATATTGAAATCAAACGGATGATGACCAAATTCACCATTTACCTGGTATCCTCTCCTCAGCCAACAAGTTTTGCCTCTTGACACCTCGCCTTGTATCTTTCCACATCCATTTGATATGTAAACAGTAAAGGTTATGAACAGACACTAAATGCTCAATTAAGTCAAGCACGTTTCGAATCATCTTTAAAAATCTGCAGAAAATCTCTTAAATGCGTTTCTCCTGTAGTACATTGAGCATATGAGACATTGGACAACTCAAAGCTCCAGATAAATGAGTTATCCTTCTATATCAATAAGGCTACACTTGATACACGGATACACCAATTTACCCCAGAAGAGTATGTGCTCTAAATTCAAGCTTAGTCAGGTCAGGGATTTCTAAAGCATTAGTCTCTCCTAGATCTGCCTCTCTGTCTCTAGATAGAATATGATTAAATGGCTCCGGTTCCTGAGTGTACCATTAACTCACCTCATGCTATTGTCTTAGTGGATGATGTCATACAGTACTGTACACTGACTATTGCTGCTAATGCACTCTCTCACCTTTCCTAGCCAGAGGCCTGATGTTGGGTAGTCGTCTCATGGTTTCCGTCATCTCCTGTTACAGGGCCAGCATGTACTCCTCATCTTCTCTGGCTTTCAGTGGCACAGGCTTGAACTCCACATCCTGAATGTGGAAAATAATTAATCACACCAGGAATCCACCCAGAAACAGTAGATGTTGAACTTATAATAAACAAGGTATTTCATCAGTGAAAATACTGTCGTACTAGAAGCCCATTCTTCCCAAGACGGTGTCTCTTACTAAAACCATGAAACTGAGACAAAAGCATCCATAAACCTGAGATTTATTCATTAAGTCGCAGACTGTTGCAAAATGTTTGGTCTGTTGCAAAAAGTTTTATAACGGAAACTGTTTATCGGTTACTCTAGGAACCAAACAGGAGCAAACCGAACGAAACAGGGAGGGACCTACCTGAATTTGTCCAATAGAAAATATATTTTCGTTGCAAAATGTTTCGCAACAGATTAAACGTTTTGCAATGGATTCCGACTAATGAATATACCCCTGGTAAATAATAAAGTTTAGTACTCACTGGGGACTCATTCTAGTCTGAAGTATATTCAGTGCTCAATTTCTAAATCAGGCGATGCCAGAACAAAAAGTGAGCGCAAGAGGGGTGTGAAATGGGGAGTTCCGAGGTACCGTACCAACTCATTCAAATATACAGTACCAGTCAAAAGTTTGGACACCTACTCATTCAAGGGTTAAACAAATAAAAATATATTTGAGATTTTAGATTCTTCAAAGTAGTCACCCTTTGCCTTGATGACAGCTTTGCACACAGACAGCCATTATTCTATAACTTTAGAAAATGTATTTCAATTTATCAGGGGTGCTGCAGCTCCTCCGGACACCTTCACGTGGCTGTGATTCCATTTGTTTTACCAGGTAAGATGACTGAGAACACATTCTCATTAACAGCAACAACCTGGGGAATAGTTACAGAGAGAGGAAGGGGATGAACGAGCCAATTGAAAGCTGGGGATGATTAGTTGGCCATGATGGTATGAAGACCAGATTGGGAATTTAGCCAGGACACCATTGTTAACACCCTTACTCTTACAATAAGTGCCATGGGATCTTTTGTGACCACAGAGAGTCAGGAAACCCATCTTTCCGTGGCCTCCAACTGCTCTTAAATGCTAGTAAAACTAAGTGCATACTCTTCAACCGCTCGCTTCCCGCACCTGCCCGACTAGCATTACTACTCTGGACGGTTCTGACTTAGAATATGTGGACAACTATAAATACCTAGGTGTCTGGCTAGACTGTAAACTCCTTCCAGACTCACATTAAGCATCTCCAATCCAAAGTTAAATCTAGAATCGGCCTCCTATTTCGCAACTATGCCTCCTTCACTCATGCTGCCAAACATACCCTCGTAAAACTGACCATCCTACTTCAGCGATGTCATTTACAAAATAGCCTCCAACGCTCTACTCAACAAATTGAATGCAGTCTATAACAGTGCCATCCATTTTGTCACCAAAGCCCCATATACTACCCACCACTGCGACCTGTATGCTCTTGTTGTCTGGTCCTAGCTACATATTCGTCGCCAAACCCACTGGCTCCAGGTCATCTATAAGTCTTTGCTAGGTAAAGCCCCGCCTCCAGTGAGGTTTTCCAGTCCGGAGCCTTCAGCGAGGGTTTCCAGTCCAGAGCCTTCAGCGAGGGTTCCCAGTCCAGAGCCTCTGTCGACGATCTACGGTTCGGAGGTCCCCACAACAATCCCTGCACCAGAGGCATCACCGAAGTAGGGGGAGCCTCAAGCGGAGCGGGGTCGGCGTCCCGCACCGGAGCCTCCACCGAGAGTAGATGCCCACCTGGACCCTCCCCTATAGGTTCAGGTTTGCGGCCGGAGTCCACACCTTTGGGGGGTTACTGTCACGCCCTGACCTTAGAGATCCTTATTATTCTCTATGTTTGGTTAGGTCAGGGTGTGACTCGGGTGGGAAAATCTGTTTTCTATTTCTTTGTGTTTTTGGCTGAGTATGGTCCCCAATCAGAGGCAGCTGTCTATTGTTGTCTCTGATTGGGGATCATATATAGGTTGTTATTTTCCTTTTGGGTTTTGTGGGATCTTGTTTTCTGTATATTTTATTTTGCCTTACAGAACTGTGCGCTTTCGTTTTTGTTGTTGTTATTTTGCTTTGGGTGTCATCAATAAAAAGAACGATGTACGCCTACCACGCTGTACCTTGGTCCGGTCATTCCACAAACGAGGATCGTAACACCAGCAGCATCTAGTCTCCCATCTAGGGACCAACCCAGACCACCGTCTGCTTAGCTTCAGAGGCAAGCGAGCAGTGGGATGCAGGGTGGTATGCTGCTGGCCTATAAGTAAATAAATGCAATGCTGGAGAAATAAGAGTTGTGACTCATGTCTATCAGAGCAGAGAGAGATCATAGAAAGTTCATCTCATTCTAGTTCTGTGAGAGATACAGGCGTGTTACTCACAAAGCCATGGCCACGCATTGGTCTAAACATAGGTTACAATGTTACACAACCCATAAACCTGGCTGACCCAACCCGAATCAACTCTTAGAATATCAGGCCCTGGACAACCACTTTTTCACATTACATAACGAAGAGGCAACTCGAATGAACATTAATCGCTTTTATTTGGATATTTAAACTTCAAAAAGTGAAATAATTTTTTTCATGCCACGAGAGGTACCAAATCTGGACAAATAGGTTCCGGAACTAAACAGTGGAAAATGGAGAGGTGCAGCCAGCTCAAATGAATCCCGGGGCATATTCCCCCTGCTGAGGCCCAGGGCATATTCCCCCTGCTGAGGCCCAGGGCATATTCCCCCTGCTGAGGCCCAGGGCATATTCCCCTGCTGAGGCCCAGGGCATATTCCCCTGCTGAGGCCCAGGGCATATTCCCCTGCTGAGGCCCAGGGCATATTCCCCTGCTGAGGCCCAGGGCATATTCCCCCTGCTGAGGCCCAGGGCATATTCCCCTGCTGAGGCCCAGGGGCATATTCCCCCTGCTGAGGCCCAGGGCATATTCCCCCTGCTGAGGCCCAGGGGTTTGATGTTGAAACTGAAGGCAGCTATCCCACAGCCTTCACCACCTGCAATATCTGCACTACTGAGGGAGCTACTCCTGAACGCCTCATAACAACACTATGTCCTCTGTAATATAGGTTAATGGCTCACTCTCTCTCTCACACACAAGCCTTACACACAAGCGTGTGCTCACACACACACACCATTTAATTCAGTGACAGCTGCATCACAGTAAGCCTATGGTGTGAATTCAATGAATGTTTGTTTGGTGCATGTTTGTTCTGTTCTTTCTTTTGAACTAGAATAACGTGTTTGTGTCAGTTAATGTGTGGCTTAATCAGATAGTTTAATGTCATGAAGTTAAATGTAGGACCTAATTACCACACAACCACGCCAACAATTAATTGTATCCAATGATTTATATAGTGTCATTGGTTGAAGCTCAATGTTAAATTAAAATCTCCATACCATCATATCTAAGCCGAAATCACACCAATGTCGATGTAAATTAGCAAATAAACTTGGAGGTACATGAGCCATCCGCCAGTTACTGACAACCACAAACAGAATTTTTAAAACAGTGTTACAGAAATCCCCCTGCCAAGGGTACTGTGGAACTCATTTCCAGGGTGTGTGTTGTTGTTTATGTCTGGCTGGCGCCACTCGTCAAGTGAGAGATATCGATCACCTCCAGATTGTGGCTTTAGCCAATCAGACTGTTCCCATGCACCCCACACCCTGCCCATGCACTGATCATGCAGCCTGTGATTCTACCTAGCCCAGCACTGGCCAGTTGGGTCGGTTGCATTCTCTCTCAAGTGTATTTAGTATTTATTATGGATCCCCGTTAGCTGTTGCCAAGGCAGCATCTACTCATCCTTGGGTCCAGCAAAATTAAGGCAGTTTATATAATTCTAAAAACATTACAATACATTCACAGATTTCACAACACACTGTGTGCCCTTTGGCCCCTATTCCATCACTAGCATATATCTACAATACAAAATCCATGTGTACTTGTGTGAAAAGTGTGTAATATATAATGCGTGTGTGTATGCATGTGTATGTGCCTATGTTTGTGTTGCTTCACAATAAGGTATATTTGTATTAGTTTTAAAAAATCTAATTTTACTGCTTGCATCAGTTACTTGATGTGGAATTGAGTTCCATGTAGTCATGGCTCTATGTAGTACTGTGTGCCTCCCATAGTCTGTTCTGGACTAGGGGACTGTGAAGAGACCTCTTGTGGCAAGTTTTGTGGGGTATGCATGGGTGTCCGAGCTGTGCGCCAGTAGTTCAAACAGACAGCTCAGTGCATTCAACATGTCAATACCTCTCATAAATACAAGTACAAGTGATGAAGTCAATCTCTCCTCCACTTTGATCCAGGAGAAATTCACATGCATATTATTGATATTAGATCTCCGTGTATATCCAAGGGCTGTCCCTTTTTGTGGCACTTGACCACACTACTGAACAGTAATCCAAGTGCAACAAAACTAGGGCCTGTAGGATCTGCCTTGTTGATAGTGCTGTTAAGAAGGTAGAGCATTGCTTTATTATGGACAGACTTCTCCCCATCTTAGCTACAGTTGTATCAATATGTTTTGACCATGACAGTTTACAATCCAGGATTACTCCAAGCAGTGCATATTATTTATTACAATATTTAGTTGAGGTTTAGGGTTTAGTAAATGATTTGTTCCAAATACAATGCTTTTAGTTTTAGAAATATTTAGGACTAACTTCTTTCTTGCCACCCACTCTGAAACTAACTGCAGCTCTTTGTTGAGTGTTGCAGTCATTTCAGTCGCTGTAGTAGTTGCCATGTATAATGTTGGGTCATCCGCATACATAGACACACTGGCTTTACTCAAAGCTTAGCAGAAGTAGATATGCTCATGTTATTTATGTTAGTGCAGGATGAGCTGCACACAGTGGACTTCCTCCTAGGGCACACCGCCTCAGTGCTAACAGTATAAATCTGGTTCATGACTACAGCATACAATAGCTGTAGGATCAGCTGTCGCGACTTTGGCCGCAGTTGATGCCTCTCCTTGTTCGGGTGGTGTTCGGCGGTCGACGTTACCGGTCTTCTAGCCTTCGCCAATCCATTTGTCATTTTCCATTTGTTTTGTCTCGTTTTTCCACACACCTGGTTTTCATTTCCCAATTACTGGTCATGTATTTAACCCTCTGTTTCCCCCATGTCTTTGTGTGTGACTGTTATTTGTTCAGGCTGGTTTGTACCGAGTGCTGTTTATCACCCATGTTTTGTGGCAACTGTTATTTTTTTGCACTTTGTAAATTGTTTACTTTGTGCTGTCAAGTAAAGTGCGTTGTTTCACTCATCTCTGCTGTCCTGCGCCTGACTTTCTACACCAGCTACACCCACCAGCCTGACAAAATCACACACCTCACCATATGGAGTCAGCAGGACCCCTGTTAGGGGTCGAGGAGCGCGTCCAGCAGCATGCAGCCATGCTACAACATCTCGGCACCACCATGGATCATCGTTGGAAGAGAAGAGGAGTTCCTCCAGCGCCTCCACCAGCACCACCAAGGGCACCATTACTCACCCCTCCTTCACCCGGTACCAGTGGGATTCAGCTCGTTCTTCCGAGGTAGTATGATGGGACGGCTGCGGGATGTCAGGGGTTCCTACTCTAGCTGGAGCTCTACCTGGCAACCATCCACCCGGCTCCTTCGGGCCGTGAGAGCGTGTCCGCCCTCGTTTCCTGTCTCTCAGGGAAAGCCCTGGATTGGGCCAACGCCGTATAGGAGGAAGGAGACGCTGTGTTGGACCAATTCGAGGTCCAATTGTGAACGTCTCGTCCACCTTAGGCAGGGGACGAGGAGCGCACAGGAGTTCGCCTTGGACTTTTGGACCCTGGCCGCCGGCGCGGGATGGAACAACAGGGCCCTGATCTATCACTACCGTTGTAGTTTACGCTGGTACGTCAGTCGGGAGTTGGCCTGCAGGGACAACACTCTCACATTTGACCAGCTGGTGGACCTGTCCACCCGGTTGGATAACCTGCTGGCTACCCACGGACGTCCAGATCGGGGTCATCCATCCCCCAGCACCACCGCTCCTACGCCCATGGAGCTGGGAGGTGCTGCTATTAGGGCGACCGGAGGAGGTTGGCCGGTCCATGCACCATCTGTGGCCGCAGAGGGCACACTGCCGGTCGGTGCTGGGGAGGTTCCTCTGGGAGTCAAGGCAGCAGACAGGGCACTCTCGTGTCACCCCAGGGGAGTCGGCACCAGGCTCACCCAGAGCCCTCTGTTGCACACATGTTTAATGTATTAATTTTCCTGATTTTTCCCCGCATTCCCAGCTTAAGGGGCTCATAGATTCAGGCGCAGCTGGGAACTTTATTGACAGATCATTTGCCCATAGTTTAGGGTTCCCTATTGTTCCAGTGGATATGCCCTTCCAAATTCACACCCTAGATAGTCAACCATTAGGGTCAGGGCTAATTAGGGAGGCCACCGCTCCACTGGGCATGGTGATGCAGGAGGGTCACAAGGAGAGAATCAGTCTCTTCCTTATTGATTCTCCTGTGTTTCCTGTGGTGCTGGGCCTACCCTGGTTGACCTGTCATGACCCCACTATTTCGTGGCAACAGAGGGCTCTCACGGGGTGGTCACGAAAGTGCTCTGGGAGGTGTTTAGGCGTTTCCGTTGGTGCGACTATGGTGGAAAGTCCAGACCAGGTCTCCACCGTGTGCATCCCCTCTGAATATGTCGATTTGACTCAATTACCACCCCATCGACGGGGGGGGTTGTGCGCTAAATCTCCTTGTAGACGCAGCACTTCCCAGGAGTCACGTGTATCCCCTGTCACAGGAGGGGACGGCGGATATGGAAACAAACGTCTCCGAATCCCTGGGGCAGGGAAACATTCAGCCTTCCACTTCACCTTCCACCTCAAGTTTCTTTTTTCTGAAGAAGAAGGATGGAGGTCTGCGCCCGTGTATTGACTATCGAGGTATCAACCAGATCACTGTTAGGTACAGTTACCGGCTACCTCTCATAGCCAGTGCGATTAAGTCAATGCACGCGGCGTGCTTCTTCACCAAATTGGATCTCAGGAGCGCTTACAACCTGGTGCGTATCCGGGAGGGAGACAAGTGGAAGACAAGTGTAAGACAGCTTTCAGTACCACCTCAGGGCACTATGAGTACCGTGTCATGCCATACGGGTTGATAAATGCTCCACCAGTCTTCCAGGCCTTTGTAGATGAGATTTTCAGGGAACTGTGTTTTTTACCCGTTTTGTTTTCACCCTGTCCTACAGACCAGGTTCCCAAAATGTGAAGGCAGATGCACTGTCCCAGCTGTATGACACAGAGGAGCGGCTCACAGATCATACTCCCATACCCCCGGCCTCCTGCCTGGTAGCGCTGGTCGTGTGGGAGCTGGACGAGGACATTGAGCAGGCGTTAAGTACAAAGCCCCCAAATTACCGCATTAACCCCTCGTTCCATGTGTCTCTCCTCAGGCTGGTGGTGGCTGGCCCGCTCCAGGATTCTAAGGTGCAGGAGGTTCCTCCGCCCCCTCTGGACATCGAGGGGGCCCCGCCGCACTCCGTTCGTTCCATACTGGATTCGAGACGTCGGGCGAGGGACCTTCAGTATCTCGTGGACTAGGAGGGGTATGGTCTGGAGGAGAGATGCTGGGTTCTGGTGGAGGACGTGTTGGATCCTTCAATGCTGCGAGAGTTCCACCGCCTCCATCCGGATCGCCCTACGCCTCGTCCTCCGGGTCGTCCCCGAGGCCGGTGTCGATGCGCTGCTGGAGACGCACGTCAAGGGGGGTACTGTCATGACTTCGGCCAAAGTTGATGCCTCTCCTTGTTCAGCGGTCAACATCACCAGTCTTCTAGCCATCGCCGATCCATTTGTCATTTTCCATTTGTTTTGTCTCATTTTTCCTCACACCTGGTTTTCATTTCCCAATTACTGGTCATATATTTAACCCTCTGTTTCCCCCATGTCTTTCTGTGTGATTGTTATTTATTCAGGTCGGAATGTTCCGGCTGGTTTGTACCGGTGCTGTTTATGACCCATGTTTTGTGGCAACCGTTCTTTTTTCCACTTTGTAAATTGTTTACTCTGTGCTGTCGGGTAATGCTTTGTTTCACTCATCTCTGCTCTCCAACGCCTGACTTTCTACACCTACCAGCCTGACATCATTCAGAGCAGTTAGAGGGACATAAATTAGGTTACTTACATTGTATTGTGTCTACCAACGCCCTTGGTGTAATGTACAATTGCTCAAGCATTATGACAACTCTGTGTCACAATGGTAGGGATAAGCTGAGCTAGGCTTGAGTCATTGATAAGTCATTGTCTGAACGCAGCCCTATAATACTGTGAAAGGATCCAGGAACCCAAATAATTTGGGTGGATCCCATCCTCCTTATAAAACGTGTTTTGTTTCCAAAAGGTATTGAAATTGTCAAAAAAAAGTTACACCCATTGAGCTGCAATAATCACGTAACCAGTTGTGAAGAGAAAGAATCCTGCTAAAGTGTTCAATGCCACGATTCAATGAGGGCACAGGGCCAGATAGGATGGGTGTCAAGTTCGTTATACAGATCGGACCAAGGCGCAGCGTTGTATACGTACATTCTTATTTATTAAAATAATGAACACTGAACAAAATAACAAAATAACAAAATGAACCACGAAGCTATACAAACGAGTGCTGACAGGCAACTACACAGCCAAGCCAATCAAAGACAACGATCAACAGCTGTCTCTGATTGGGAACCATATCAGGCCAACATAGAATTATCAAAACCCAGAGACCTACAAAACCCTAGACCTACAAAACCCTAGACATACAAAAACCCTAGACAATACAAAACCCCTAGACAATACAAAACTAGCGTACCCACCCTAGTCACACCCTGACCTAACCAAAATATAAAGAAAACAGAGATATCTCAGGTCAGGGCGGGACAATGGGTCTTCTGTTAGTGTCAAACAAAGAGTCAATTAGCTCTTTACAAACAGAGAGTCAATTAGCTCTTTAAAATTCAATTTCAGCTGTTCAGAGCTGCCCTTCACAATGTAATTAAAACCCACATGGACTACAATAGAATCTATTTCCATGTCCTGATGTAGTACATTCGGGAGCAGCTTAGTAATATTATTTACTCGAGCTCCGGGATAGGACATTGTTTTTTTGCACCAGGAACAGTCACATTTCTTACCATGGAGCTGCCCAAAATCACAGCTGGCGAGAAGGACGAGGAAGGAAAACGTTCAGGAATTAGTGGCTGTGATAGGAGAAAATTGTAGTTACTCCACATTACTTACCTAAATGACAAAGTGAAAAGAAGGAAGCCTGTACAGAATACAAATATTCCAAAACATGCATCCTGTTTGCTATAAGGCACTAAAGTAAAACTGCAAAAAAATGTAGAAAAGAAAATAACCTTATGTCCTGAAAAGGAAACGGTATGTTTGGGGCAAATGCAACAACATGTTACTGAGTACCACTCTTCATATTTTCAAGCATGGTGGTGACGGCATCATATTATGGGTATGTTTGTCACCGGCAAGGACTGGGGAGTTTATAATACTGTACACCTTTTGTTTAATGGGTCCGCACTCAAAAAGATATTGCATAAAGCATACTTCGTTTTTTCATCCTTTTCATTGAATCAGGGATAGCGTACACAGACGTTTCGGCTTTGCAGCCTTCTTCTTGGTAAAAAACAACGGAATAAAGCTAAGCACAGGTAAAATCCTAGGGGAAAACCTGTTTCAGTCTGCTTTCCAACAGACACTTGGAGACAAATTCACCTTTCAGCAGGATAATAACCTAAACCACAAGGCCAAGTATACACTGGAGTTGCTTACCAAGAAGACAGTGAATGTTCCTGAGTGGCCGAGTTGCATTTATGTACAAAGCCTCTATATAAAGGATAAACGTATGAAATGTGCCCCTGACTGTCTGTTAACATTTGGTAATGTAGGCTAGGTTTGGTTAAACCTCCTCCAGCAGTTGCATCAGCAGCAGCAGCAGCTGGATTTGGGTACTGAAGGCTTGACTTCCCATCATCAAAGTTCTGAAAGAATGATGTCTTAAGATTTGTGATACACCATGTAGCCTAACAAAGTTAGCTAGCTGACATTAGCTAACAAAGTTTAACTTAGTTGTATAATGTTAACATTGTTGCTAACTTTATCTAGCCAGTTTATTTTATTTCTCTTAGTAATATATTGAGATATCACACACTATGAAAAAGGTTAACTTAGTTGCTTACCTTGGAGCAAATGTGTCCTTCATTAGCTATCTTGCTTGTTGTGTTCAACTGTGAATGAAGTCGTCCACAAATTTTTATCCACAAACTACACTTCTCTCTGTTAGATTTAGGTTTTGGAAAGGGTGTATCACATATAGATATCGCATAAAGCATACTTCATATATATATATATATATATATATATATATATATATATATATATATATATATATATATATATATATATATATATATATATATATATATAATATATATATATACACAGAGGCAACTTTGCCTGTTTTGCATGTTATTTTGGCATTAATATGTGTCACATATCAGTTTGCTGTCACGACTTCTACCGAAGGTAACTCCTCTCTCTGTTCAGCCAGCGCTCGGCGTCGCCGGTTTACTAGCCACCACCGATCCTTTTTTCCCTTTCTGTTTGTTTTGTCTTTGGTTCTTTTTTCACACCTGGTTTCATTTGCGTTCATTTCTGTGTGAATAAGGATAACCTGTTGCCTGCCTAAGTTTGTACGGGATTAGTCTTTTTATGTGATGTGCTCGGTTGTATTTACCTTTATTTGTTTTCACGGTTACGTACGTGTATATAGTGTCGGAACTGTGTTTGTTCCTCCGTGCGTTTGCATGGGTTCTCTGTTACGAGGGCGTAGTCCTTTTCGACTGTGCCATTCCTGTGTTGGTGGACTGTCTTAATAAAACACGTTTCTCAGACATCCCTGCTCTCCTGCGCCTGACTCCTACACCTATCACCTAGACGCACCTTATCACATTTGCAAACAATGTAAAAAATATATATATCATAGAGTTAATAAAGCCGCATACAAACATGGTCTCTTTTATTTTCTTGAGTAAGGCAGTTCCAAAATGCAGGTGTTTCAGCCTATCTCAGTGCTTTCTGTGGTAGTGGGGCAAGCCAGCAGAATATACAAAGCGCCGTGGTTGGCCCCATGTTCTGTCACTCATGGGGACACTAGGTCACCACCGAGTCTAAGGGTAGTGCTAGAAAATTCTAGCCCCTTGTGTGCTGCCATAGAGTTACATTAGAAGTGCCCATCCAAGAAGGCTCAAGGTCATTGGCCACAGATAAAACCACGTCAAACCACGTTATATGTAGAGTAGCTTTGATTGGACTGATCATGTCAACATCATATTTTTAAAATCTTAGCTGGAAAATCCATTTTAATCCTTGTCATATGAAGAGAAATAATGAAGAGAAATTATAGATAAAACGTATGGGTGCTCTTTGGCCATTGGACATAAACATTACACAACAAGTTGGAAATCGCAAATTCAACAATGAGTGGTTTGGAAGGAATCAGTGACAGTGGCTAACTGCAAGCATTGCAAAGCAATCACTAGCCTACTATTCAGTGGAGTTACTGTGTGGTCCCAAATCTGGAATTAAGGGGATCTTTTCCAAATTTAAAATGATAAACTTTCAACATTGGCCATGCTGTCAATGAAGCATGATTTGTGCCGCACTCAAAACAACTGTTAACTGCGGAAACTTGACTTCAGTGAGTTCAAGAACACTGGGAAGTCGGGAATAAACGAGCTCCGACTGGGAAAATACGTTTTGAACGGTCATCTAACTCGGAATTGTAAATCCGGCCTCTTTCTAGAGCTGCAACCTGAAGATCAATGACGCCATCATGATTCGACCTTGTTTTTTTTAGAAGTTCCCAGTTGTCTTGAAAGCACCATAAATCCAGAGAATGCCAGCCTTTGATGACCAAATTTTCCCACAAAGGTCCGCCGCTCCACCTTCCTGTTCAAGTGAGCACAGCACAACAAGGTGAGTCCAAAAATGTATTGTATACTGCTGCATAAATGATGTAATATGCCAGGGAGATATGTATACTGTAGCTAAGAAAGTAATACTAAGTGTATGTTGTGTAGTAAGATGTTAGTAGTCCAAGTGCCTCACCCTAATCATTTGGTCTATTTACCCCTCTTAATTTCGCCTACTGTTCTGACTTGGTGGTGCACATGTAGCCTATAACCCTCATTAACTTTTATAGCTGTATCACCGCCTGGCACAGCAACTGCACCGCCCGCAACCGCAAGGCTCTCCAGAGGGTGGTGCGGTCTACCCAACGCATTAACGGGGGCAAACTACCCGCCCTCAAGGACACCTACAGCACCCGATGTCACATGAAGGCCAAAAGGATCATCAAGGACATCAACCACCCGAGCCACTGCCTGTTCACCTAGCTATCATCCAGAAGGTGAGGTCAGTACAGGTGCATCAAAGCTGGGACCAAGAGAAAAACAGCTTCTATCTCAAGGCCAGCTTCTATTCTAAACAGCCATCACTAGCACATTAGAGGCTGCTGCCTATAAGCATAGACTAGAAATCACTGGCCACTTTAATAATGTTTACATATCTGGCATTACTCATCTCATATGTATATACTGTATTCTATACTATTCTACGGTATCTTAGTCACTAAATGTTTACATATCTGGCATTACTCATCTCATATGTACAGTGGGGAGAACAAGTATTTGATACACTGCCGATTTTGCAGGTTTTCCTACTTACAAAGCATGTAGAGGTCTGTAATTTTTATCATGGGTACACTTCAACTGTGAGAGACGGAATCTAAAACAAAAATCCATAAAATCACATTGTATGATTTTTAAGTAATTAATTTGCATTTTATTGCATGACATAAGTATTTGATCACCTACCAACCAGTAAGAATTCCGGCTCTCACAGACCTGTTGGTTTTTCTTTAAGAAGCCCACCTGTTCTCCACTCATTACCTGTATTAACTGCACCTGTTTGAACTCGTTACCCTTATAAAAGACACCTGTCCACACACTCAATCAGACTCCAACCTCTCCACAATGGCCAAGACCAGGGAGCTGTCTAAGGACATCAGGGATAAAATTGTAGACCAGCACAAGGCTGGGATGGGCTACATACAGGACAATAGGCAAGCAGCTTGGTGAGAAAGCAACAACTGTTGGCGCAATTATTAGAAAATGGAAGAAGTTCAAGATGGCGGTCAATCACCCTCAGTCTGGGGCTCCATGAAAGATTTCACCTCGTGGGGCATCAATGATCATGAGGAAGGTGAGGGATCAGCCCAGAACTACACGGCAGGACCTGGTCAATGACCTGAAGAGAGCTGGGACTACAGTCTCAAAGAAAACCATTGGTAACACACTACGCAGTCATGGATTAAAATCCTGCAGCGCACGCAAGGTCCCCCTGCTCAAGCCAGCGCATGTCCAGGCCCGTCTGAAGTTTGCCAATGACCATCTGTATGATCCAGAGGAGGAATGAGAGAAGGTTGTGTGGTCTGATGAGACAAAAATATAGCTTTTTGGTTTAAACACTCGCCGTGTTTGGAGGAAGAAGAAGCATGAGTACAACCCCAAGAACCACATCCCAACCGTGAAGCATGGAGGTGG
The DNA here is from genome assembly GCF_018296145.1 of Oncorhynchus tshawytscha. NCBI lineage: Eukaryota > Metazoa > Chordata > Actinopteri > Salmoniformes > Salmonidae > Oncorhynchus > Oncorhynchus tshawytscha. The sequence continues at coordinate 12,628,520 of NC_056432.1, forward strand.
AAACATCATTCTTTGGGGATGCTTTTCTGCAGGACGACTGCACCGTATTGAGGGGAGGATGGATGGGGCCATGTATCGCGAGATCTTGGCCAACAACCTCCTTCACTCAGTAAGAGCATTGAAGATGGGTCATGGCTGGGTCTTCCAGCATGACAACGACCCGAAACATACAGCCAGGGCAACTAAGGAGTGGCTCCGTAAGAAGCATCTCAAGGTCCTGGAGTGGCCTAGCCAGTCTCCAGACCTGAACCCAATAGAAAATCTTTGGAGGGAGCTGAAAGTCTGTATTGCCCAGCGACAGCCCCGAAACCTGAAGGATCTGGAGAAGGTCTGTATGGAGGTGTGGGCCAAAATCCCTGCTGCAGTGTGTGCAAACCTGGTCAAGAACTACAGGAAACGTATGATCTCTGTAATTGCAAACAAAGGTTTCTGTACCAAATATTAAGTTCTGCTTTTCTGATGTATCAAATACTTATGTCATGCAATAAAATGCAAATAAATTACTTAAAAATCATACAATGTGATTTTCTGGATTTTACAGACCTCTACATGCTTTGTAAGTAGGAAAACCTGCAAAATCGGCAGTGTATCAAATACTTGTTCTCCCCACTGTTTATACTGTTTTCTATACTATTCTACGGTATCTCATTCACTCAATAATGTTTACATATCTTGCATTACTCATCTCATATATATATATACCTTATTCTATACTGTTCTACTGTATGTTAGTCCGTTTCGCTCTGACATCGCTCGTCCATATGTATATAGTCTTAATTCATTCCTACTTAGATTTGTGTGTATTGGGTATATGTTGTGTAATTTGTTAGATATTACTGTTAGATATTACTGCACTGTCGGAGATAGAAGCATAAGCATTTCGCTACACCCGCAATAACATCTGCTAATCAATTGTATGTGACCAATAAAATTAGATTTTTTATAACCTGTTTTAGAGAAATGTAATCATCAAATATTGTAAGAGCTTTCATTGTCTGCTTATATGACCCCTTAATTTATCCTATGGTTCTGACTTGGTGTACAGGGAGAACATTGTAAGAGCGGCCCATGTTCGGAATTCTGTCGCTGTACATTTCAAAAGTGCTAAACAAATAGTGATATTGACTATGTCCATCCTAGCTCACTCATTAATGTCTTAATCGAAATTACGGATTGCCTCTTATCAGCTTGTTGTCCCCTTATGCCATAGTTTGTACATCTCAACTGTCATTAGAAACCACATTTGTTTAAGCAAGTTGGCCATATCAGCTATGTTTTTTAAAAGGCAGTAAATGAGGCTGTGTGAACTGTTTTGCTGCCAGGCAAGGCTCCGCTGATAGCCAGGTGCAGCAGTGGTAAGATGTTGGGACTACTGTTGGGACAGCTTTATGTAGGCCCTAACAGTTTATGGACACCGTTTGTCACCGTTATAGTGCAATGAATGTATTGTTTAGTGTTGTGTTGCCACTGCACATTTTTTTGTTTTGCCCCACCAAGATTTACAAGCTAAATCCACCACTGTATATATATATATATAAAGACACCAACCTCTTACCTCTCCAGGTACCAACTGTCAGTATTACGTGTGCCACACCGTTTTACAATTTATGTTCACTTGAAAAATATTTCTCCCTGGTTACGGTCCAAACACTTAAAAGACAAACCCTCATCCCAAGGAGGGCAGTCCAAATGATTAGCCAAGCAAGGGAAGTTTGCAACATAAGCCCCTCAGCCCTCTTTTCTAGTCGGGTTTGCGAGTGTACAATTATGTTCACTCCGGGGCCTGAAACTCCCCATAATTACATTTGCGACGATTGTACATCCGCCAAGAAAAGTACATTTGGAAAACACGTATGAGTATGGTGGGCTGACATTTCTGGACTTTACTACCTTAAATAATACTTTTAATATCAATTGGATAAAACAATTCCTAAGAAGACCCACTTCTATGGGGAATGTTATTCCTCGTCGTGTCTTCTCTACTTTTGCTGGCCTTAACTTCATGTTGGTTTGCAATTATAATATTGACAAAGTTCCAGTGAAACTCTGCTTTTCATCGGCAGGATTACTTGTCATGGTCCTTAATTTATAAGCATAATTTTTCTCCACACAGATATTATTTGGGAATAATCTGTATAATCTATATTGTATAAAAATACTTTGTTTTTAGAGTATTGGTTCTGAAATAATATCCTATTAGTGAGCCAACTTGTAAATGCAGAGGTGTTTTTTACTTGGTTATAAGGAATTCTTATCACTTTACAAGATCCCTGTAACACCTAGAGATTGTACAATTGTTTTAGATGCCTTTATTATTCAGGAACTGTCAAGATCTGACCCTCAGAGCCTACCTTCCATTAACCCTGTTGACTCATCGGTAGGAAAGATTTGTTTCTCTATTGGTCCATTCAACAACAGAGCAATAAGAACCTTGTTTCAGCAGGATGTTGTAGCTCTATACCTTATGTCATGCCTTATTGGAACGGTTTTATTGATAATACCCATGTACTTTCTGTATTGATTTGTTGTTAATAAAAAGAATACAAATTACAATAAAAAAGGGACTGTGTGGATAGTGTGTGTCTTTAAGTGTTTGGACTACAAACCAGGGCTGAGAGGCTTTACGTTGCAAACTTCCCTTGCTTGGCTAATCATTTGGACTGCCCTCCAAGATGGCGACGGGGATTCCCCCAAGGGCATAAGTCGAGGGTAAGTGGGCGAGGGTGAGTGTTTTAAGTGTTTGGACCGCAGTAGGCCAAAGGCGCAATGGAGATTCTTTGCGAAAAGTGTCCGATGTCTGAGTGGCTGGTTACGGTAAGCTCTGGAAAGGAAATTATCCTAACAGAGAAAAATGTCCTCCTGTGTGCTACCTATATCCCCCCACTAGAATCCCCATATTTTAATGAAGACAGCTTCTCCATCCTGGAGGGGGAAATCAATCATTTCCAGGCCCAGGGACATGTACTAGTCTGTGGCGACCTGAATGCCAGAACCGGACAAGAACCTGACACCCTCAGCACACAGGGGGACAAACACCTGCCTGGAGGTGACAGCATTCCCTCCCACATATGCCCCCCTAGGCACAACTATGACAACATAACCAACAAAAACGGGTCACAACTCCTGCAGCTCTGTCGCACGCTGGGTATGTACATAGTCAACGGTAGGCTTCGAGGGGACTCCTATGGTAGGTACACCTATAGCTCATCTCTTGGCAGTAGTACTGTAGACTACTTTATCACTGACCTCAACCCAGAGTCTCTCAGAGCGTTCACAGTCAGCCCACTGACACCCCTATCAGACCACAGCAAAATCACAGTCTACTTAAACAGAACAATACTCAATCATGAGGCATCAAAGCCAAAGGAACTGAGTAACATTAAGAAATGCTATAGATGGAAGGAATGCAGTTTGGAAACCTACCAAAAAACAATTAGGCAACAACAAATTCAATCCCTTTTAGACAATTTCCTGGGTAAAACGTTCCACTGTAATAGTGAAGGTGTAAACTTGGCAGTAGAAAATCTTAACAGTATATTTGACCTCTCAGCTTCCCTATCAAATCTAAAAATCTCAAATAGAAAACCGAAGAAAATTAACAATGATGACAAATGGTTTGATGAAGAATGCAAAAATCTAAGAAAGAAATTGAGAAACCTGTCCAACCAAAAACATAGAGACCCGGAAAACCTGAGTCTACGCCTTCACTATGGTGAATCACTAAAACAATACAGATATACATTACGGGAAAAGAAGGAACAGCATGTCAGAAACCAGCTCAATGCAATTGAAGAATCCATAGACTCTAACCACTTCTGGGAAAATTGGAAAACACTAAACAAACAACAACACGAAGAATTATCTATCCAAAATGGAGATGTATGGGTAAACCACTTCTCCAATCTTTTTGGCTCTATAACAAAGAATAAAGAGCAAAAACATATACATGATCAAATACAGATCTTTGAATCAACTATTAAAGACTACCAGAACCCACTGGATTCTCCAATTACATTGAATGAGTTACAGGACAAAATAAAAACCCTCCAACCCAAAAAGGCCTGTGGTGTTGATGGTATCCTCATTGAAATGATCAAATATACAGACAACAAATTCCAATTGGCTATACTAAAACTCTTTAACATCATACTTAGCTCTGGCATCTTCCCCAATATTTGGAACCTAGGACTGATCACCCCAATCCACAAAAGTGGAGACAAATTTGACCCCAATAACTACCGTGGAATATGTGTCAACAGTAACCTTGGGAAAATCCTCTGCATTATTATTAACAGCAGACTCGTACAATTCCTCAATGAAAACAATGTACTGAGCAAATGTCAAATTGGCTTTTTACCAAATTACCGTACAACAGACCATGTATTCACCCTGCACACCCTAATTGACAACCAAACAAATCAAAACAAAGGCAAAGTCTTCTCATGCTTTGTTGATTTCAAAAAAGCCTTTGACTCAATCTGGCATGAGGGTCTGCTATACAAACTGATGGAAAGTGGTGTTGGGGGTAAAACATACGACATTATAAAATCCATGTACACAAACAACAAGTGTGCGGTTAAAATTGTCAAAAAACACACACATTTCTTCACACAGGGTCGTGGGGTTAGACAGGGATGCAGCTTAAGCCCCACCCTCTTCAACATATATATCAACGAATTGGCGTGGGCACTAGAAAAGTCTGCAGCACCCGGCCTCACCCTACTAGAATCCGAAGTCAAATGTCTGCTGTTTGCTGATGATCTGGTGCTTCTGTCACCAACCAAGGAGGGCCTACAGCAGCACCTAGATATTATGCACAGATTCTGTCAGACCTGGGCCCTGACAGTAAACCTCAGTAACACCAAAATAATGGTGTTCCAAAAAAGGTCCAGTCACCAGGACCACAAATACAAATTCCATCTAGACACTGTTGCCCTAGAGCACACAAAAAACTATACATACCTTGGCCTAAACATCAGCACCACAGGTAACTTCCACAAAGATGTGAACGATCTGAGAGACAAGGCAAGAAGGGCATTCTATGCCATCAAAAGAAACATAAATTTCATCATACCAATTAGGATTTGGCTAAAAATACTTGAATCAGTCATAGAGCCCATTGCCCTTTATGGTTGTGAGGTCTGGGGTCCGCTCCCCAACCAAGACTTCACAAAATGGGACAAACACCAAATTGAGACTCTGCACGCAGAATTCTGCAAAAATATCCTCCGTGTACAACGTAGAACACCAAATAATGCATGCAGAGCAGAATTAGGCCGATACCCACTAATTATCAAAATCCAGAAAAGAGCCGTTAAATTCTACAACCACCTAAAAGGAAGCGATTCACAAACCTTCCATAACAAAGCCATCACCTACAGAGAGATGAACCTGGAGAAGAGTCCCCTAAGCAAGCTGGTCCTGGGGCTCTGTTCACAAACACAAACACACCCTACAGAGCCCCAGGACAACAGCACAATTAGACCCAACCAAATCATGAGAAAACAAAAAGATAATTACTTAACACATTGGAAAGAATTAACAAAAAAACAGAGCAAACTAGAATGCTATTTGGCCCTACACAGAGAGTACACAGCGGCAGAATACTTGACCTCTGTGACTGACCCAAAATTAAGGAAAGCTTTGACTATGTACAGACTCAGTGAGCATAGCCTTGCTATTGAGAAAGGCCGCCGTAGGCAGACATGGCTCTCAAGAGAAGATAGGCTATGTGCTCACTGCCCACAAAATGAGGTGGAAACTGAGCTGCACTTCCTAACCTCCTGCCCAATGTATGACCATATTAGAGAGACATATTTCCCTCAGATTACACAGATCCACAAAGAATTCGAAAACAAATCCAATTTCGAAAAACTCCCATATCTACTGGGTGAAATTCCACAGTGTGCCATCACAGCAGCAAGATTTGTGACCTGTTGCCACGAGAAAAGGGCAACCAGTGAAGAACAAACACCATTGTAAATACAACCCATATTTATGCTTATTTATTTTATCTTGTGTCCTTTAACCATTTGTACATTGCTAAAACACTGTATATATATATATATATATATATATATATATATATATATATATATATAATATGACATTTGTAATGTCTTTACTGTTTTGAAACTTCTGTATGTGTAATGTTTACTGTTAATTTTTGTTGTTTTTCACTTTATATATTCACTTTGTATGTTGTCTACCTCACTTGCTTTGGCAATGTTAACACATGTTTCCCATGCCAATAAAGCCCTTGAATTGAATTGAATTGGAAACCGTTCTCCTCCGCACACAACTGATGCTTTGTAGCGACGCATTCAAGGGCATGTTTTTTATGACGACATGGTGGGTGTGTTCTTAGCTGACAATTAGTGTTTGGTTTCACATTATATTCGTTCAGTCAACATGCGTTCCTCCCACAACTGTGTATCCGGAGACCACCATTCTTTTTTTGCGTAAATAGAGTGATATTATAGTACCAGTGTGCATCAACAAAATTGACCGCATAACATATTTGATTATTACGCCAAGTGCATGAATTGGGATGTCTGCAACGGACTGGTACGCGCACAAATCCATCGGAGAAGGTCTGTACTGGATCCAGGAGAAGTTTTTTGATTCGTCAAACAGAGCAAATATTTGGCTCCTTCGAGGATCTCACCAAGATGTAGTGATAGACACAGGCTTGGGGTTGAGGAGTTTACCAGATTACATTAACACCAAATGTCTGCTTGGAGACGACCCGCAGCGAAAGAACCCCATTTTGGCGATCGCCACCCACGCCCACTTCGACCACTCAGGTGGTCTGCATCAGTTCGAACTGGTGGGAGTCCACAGTGCAGAGGTCGATGCACTGGCCAACGGAGACAACTACGAGACCGTTACGTGGCTGTCTGACAGAGAGATAGTCCAGGCTCCCTGGCCAGGATGGAGGGCCAGAGGATACAGGGTCAAGGCTGTACAACCAACACACATACTACAAGAAGGTAATAACCAAACCATACAATCTAGTGGTTATGGTACACCAATGTGGTGGCATGATTATTACCAGTAATCTGAAAGACCATTTGCTGTGTTCAGTCTCTAATGCATGATATGGATTTGAGAGAAGGATATGGTCAATATGAATGTAATTACACAGTCCTTAAAGGATGTGGATTTGCCCCTTGTTACAGAAAATCAACATTGCATTGGAATCCGCTTTCGCATTAAGCTGCATCCCATAGGGAAATGTATACTGCAGAGTAGACTTGGCAGGGCACCAACACTGACCTCCCAACTCACACACACACACACACACACACACACACACACACACACTCGCGCACAGGTGCGCATGCAAGCGCACACATGCAAGAACACACGCACACACACACACACAGCCTCACATTAAGCATGATCCACCCCTATTTTATACAGTTTTCTAACTGTATAATCAATCTCACCATACTCTCTCAATAGAAGTCAGAGCTTCAAAAAGGCCTATTGTTGGGTCTCTGGCTGCACATTGTTAAGATGACGTTTCACTCCCTACATCAGTTTGACTTGGTTACATGAACTGTACAATGTTGTCCCCTAGGAGGGATTATTTAAGGTCATGGCTTTAATGTGTGAATGACAGTGGCTCACAAATAGCATTAGTGGTTGTTATTCTGCAGTATGCCTGTATCTGCAGAGATGCTATTTTCATACTCAGCCCATAACTTTGATGGATTTTATTTCAGCCAGGGAAGTACAGCAGCCTAGACCCAGCCATACTGAATAACTACAGAGCCTGACAGGGAGAACGTCCTCATTTTCATTCACATCCACAGACCACAAGTCTTCTTTTTATGACACAAACACACACACACACACACACACACACACACACACACACACACACACACACACACAGACACAAACACACACACACACACACACACACACACACACACACACACACACACACACACACACACACACACACACACACACACACACACACACACACACACACACACACACACACACACACACACACACACACACACACACACACACACACACACACACACACACACACACACACACACACCCACCCACCCACTCTCACTCCTGATTGATCCATATTCTTCATCATAGCAGGTATTTTGTCCCTTCTTGTTTCATTTTCACTCATTGCTGCTCACTTAACAAAGTTGGAGCAAACTCTCCCCACCTAGCGTCCTATCCCTGTGTCATTTTTACACCAGTCAATACACTTCTGCTGTGTCAGTGCTGCAATGCAGTTGGAATATCTTATTGCTCAATGAGTCCATTTTCCACGTCTCTCTCTCCTTGCTCTCCCTCAGGTGATGTCATCAACCTGGGCGACAGGCAGCTGAAGGTGCTGCACATGCCCGGCCACTCCCGGGGCAGCATCTGCCTGCACGACGGGGACAACAAGATGCTGTTCAGCGGGGACGTGGTCTATGACGGAGCCATAATCGACTGGCTGCCCACCAGCCGTGTCAGCGACTACGTCAGTAGCTGTGAGCGCCTGGTGGGGCTGGTGGATAGTGAGCAGGTGGACCAGGTAATGCCTGGACACTATCAAACGTTTGGTGCAAAACGGCTCCACCACATCGCCTCGGGGTACATCGACAGAGCCGGCACCTGCCCAGCACGCTTCTCCACGTTTGCCTGGAGGACCTTGGCCGGATTGGCGCTACGGGCATCCAACACACATGGCATCTGCTAGCCACATGGCATCTGCTAGCCACATGGCATCTGCTAGCCACATGGCATCTGCTAGCCACATGGCATCTGCTAGCCGTATGGGATCTGCTAGCCACATGGCATCTGCTAGCCACATGGCACCCCCAGTTTGAATCTTTTGCAGAGTTAGGTTGGGGGATGTGAGGAATATAATTCACCCCCTCAATTAACAGGATTTCCTTGTACTGTCTATTATAAACTGATGTGATCCAAAGTATGTTATTTTAAATGATTCATCAAAATGCCCCCATTGAATTAGATCAGGCAATGATTGACAGAATATTGAGATTCCCATTATTACAGGATTCATTAAAGACTGGAAAATAAACCTTGTTTATTATGTAATATTAAGATAAATATTAGGTTGTGTGATCGTTGGAATGCTCTTTCCCATGAGGCAGCCTCTCATATGACAGTGTTTCTTAACCCCAGTACCTCAGGAGTCCCCACAACTACTCAAGCTCTTGATCATTAGTTGAGTAGCTGAATCAGGTGTGCTGTCGCTGGGCTAAAACATATTTAAGAAACCTTAGGGAGGCCCGCTTGGACTGGAGATGAATAACATAGCTCCCTTTAGAGGACACAATGTGACAGCACAACACCTACACAGAGACAGACTGACAGACAGACAGGGCATGACTCATCAGTATCTTTTATAACATTGTCCCCAGGCTAAGAGAGAGGGAGACAGCCAGCTGGTGGAGGAGACCTATATATTTTGTAACACTAGTCTCGGGCGGGCCAAGTTTTTTTTCGGGCCGCCTATGAATAAAATAAAAATATATTTTTTGTCAGTGTTATCTAATATTTATTCATTCCATTATTTTACTTCTAGATGTGTGTATTGTTGTGAATTGTTTTTAGATACAACTCTACTGTTTGAGCTAGGAACAGAAGCATTGTCTCTACACCCGCAATAACATCTGCTAAATATGTGTATGTGACCAATACAACTTCATTTAATTTAATTGACTTAAACCAGATATAAAGTATGTAGAAAAGATAATGGGCCTATATATTTATAAACAGGATTATATTTGAGAACTAACAATTACTGAAATAAAAGCTAGACCGTCAGGGAGAATAAAAAAATAAATTAATGGATTTTGTTTGAGTCACTCAGATAGCATAAACATGGCAAAATGTGTAGAATTGTAGGACATTTTCTTAGAAAAAAATGTCAGCCTCATTGCAAAATGTGTAGAATTGCAGCAACTTTGCTTTAGAACAGCTACATTTAGTCACTGGAGCCAACAGGAAGGCCTCTAAGTATTTGTTAGTTCTCAAAGATAAAGTTCCTGTAATTCTACACATTTTGCAATGAGGCTGACTTTTTTCTTTTAAGAAAATGTCCTACAATTCCACACATTTTGCCATGGTTTGTACCATCTGAGTGACTCAAACAACAAAATTCATTTTATTTTTTTATTTAAAAAAAAAATATTCTCCCTGACTGTCTAGCTTTTATTTCAGTGATTAAGTCAACAGCTGCACCATTGGCCATGCCCCCCACCTAAACCCCATTTGAATCCAGAAAAAGCCCGCTCTGTATAATCCATCACACTCGCAATAGAATAAAAGTGTTAGCACATTCTTGAAATGAGACAAACCAGTTACTGTGTGGTTTTCCTTTTATTTTCAACACTGTGAAAATGGCATTTTCAACAAGCACAAATTCCTATTGAAAGATTCATGTGACAGTTTGGCTGCTTCCCAATTCTTTACCCTTTTCCCAAAGTGTGCACTTTTACACTCCACATCATAGATTTAACAATGGTGGAAAGTCTGTCTAGCAAAGGATTTGACCAATCCACAATTATTTTAAATCCAGGACTGTTAATGTGTGGAAGTGCACACTGGGAGACGGGTGGAGAATCGCGACGCAGCCTTGGATTCCGTGTGCAGAGAATGATCGTGATATCTAGGTCAATGGCTCTTAGAGCACATTCAGACTTCAACTCTAAATGGGTGAAATATTAATTCAGTCTCTAAACTATATAAAAACAAAATACTTTGGCATGCACTCGTTTTATTATTTATTTTGAATAAAGTGTGTGGGCATGCTCTGTAAATAGAATGGGTCTATGTTGACATAGGTTTTTGGTCAACTGACACAGAGTTAGTCAACATTGACAAAAAGCACATGATGTTTGATCGAGAGGGATGTTTGATCTAGAGTTAGTGGATGGCTTTAATCCTCATGTCATACTGACGTGACATTTCTACTGGGATTATACGATGTATATCATTTCCACTAAAAAGGAGAGATATGACAGAATAAATAATCCAAGGCTGTTTCTGAATAGATACATCATTTATTATTGTTATGTTAATACAGTATTTAAAACATGACTGACAGTTCTTATTCCTTTCTCCCCTAGGATGACATGCATGCAGACAGTCTGCTAACACAAGACACTCTTGCAAGGTTAACATTCAATGTTATCTATTAGACACAGTTATAGATATGCAATCTGTTAAAAATAAATCAATATAGCTGTATTTATAACAAAATCAATCATGTATAATGTATAAGAAAAAGAGTTTTGTTAACTTATTACAAAAAAACTTTAGAGTAACAAATGCCACTTTGAAGCATGTACAGGTGTTTTGCTCTGAGTAAAAAGGAGTGAGCCAGCTGCGAGCCCTTGTGACACAGTAGCATGTTAGAAAGTCCATCAGAAGCACAGGGATTGTTAGGCTTTACTGCACAGACCAGAGACACACCTACCCCTGCCCACCTCATCACTTAACCAATACAATCAGCTGCTTGGCATTAGGTGAAAGACTACACTATTTCAAGACAAAAAAAACACAACACAATATTTTCTAGAGATCAATATGTCCTGCATTGCATACTTGATGGATTACAATGTTTCATATGGTATTGCAGCAGAATTCTGAGACCGGTTTGCCGGGTATAACATTACGACTGTAGTACCACAAACTAAGAGGTCAGAGTTGTGGGATTCCAAAACTCTTCACCCATGTATGCACATTCCCAGGTTCTACGCTCTTCAAAGTCAGTACATTTGCACACGGTACTTGAATGAGGCAGTGTAACACAGGAGTTAATATGGCTTCTCCTGATTATATAGTACATTACCTTTGGCTTCCTTCAATTCATTATAATTACTCCATACATTGGTACAAATAATTGCAGTCAGTTTCTTAACGGAATGTCCCGGTGAACTCAAATATTGGTTGATGTGTATTAGGCCTACAATGTGTTCATGAATGTAGGGGAAGTTCTGGAAACCCAGCAGAGGAAGTGACCCAGATGTTATCACAGTAGTAGTTGTAGTAACAAGTAGCATAGTAAATTAATGGGAGCACAGTTGCATTAAGTTGAGTTTTCAAAATTCATTCACTTTCTGAGCAGTTTAAAGATCTGAAACAACACATTCCTTGACTTCGAGCACAATCATGCAATAAGCAAATCAGTGTATTAGTAGTTTCAGAGGACTTTTTCTGGCAGGATTTAATTGCCATTACCGACGACAGTGGGTCTAGCCATTTGAATAGATCACAAGTTACACCAACAACCCTATGACCTCACTCAGATACTAAACATTCCCATATACTGACAATTCTCCTGTCATTAGAGTGAAGTCATTCCAGTTAACACCAAGGCCCTTTCATCAGAGAGGAAGTGGGGGCTTCCTTCCTGTCAGTTCTTACCAGGGCCTTGGGTGATTTGGGGGTCTGAGCTGGGTTATACCTGGCTCTGGAGCCAATTCCGGGGGTCCAGTTTAGCCCTCAAGTTCCTGAGGCTCTGACGGGCCGAAGAGGGGTGTGAGAAAGGGGTGCCGTCTGACAACTCAGGGCTGTGGCTGCCCTCGCTGGAGCTGTTACTGGAGGTAGAGTTGGAGCAGGACAGGGTGGCCTGGGGGACGCGTTGGGCTGGGATGGGGGCAAGGGAGGAGGAGGAGGGGGGCTGACAGGAGCACTGTAACACCCCTCCACACCCCCTGCCCCTGAGGGTGCTGAGCTTGGCGTCCAGGGAGAGGGTGCGGGGGCGGAAGTGTGAGGAGGGGGAGGAGAGGGAGAGGGGCTCTGCCCAGCCACTGTGGCGGGAGCAAAGGCTGGTGCTGCAGGGGCTGTCGCTGTCCGAGGTCAGGCTGGCTTCTGAGGAGAGCAGGCCGGGCCGGGGGCAGCGCAGGGGGCTGTGGGGGAGGCGGTTGTGGGTGCGGGGGCAACCAGGAGAGTCCTGAAACAGGGACATCCAGGGAGGAGAGGTCCCCAGCTGGCTCCTCAGCTCCAGCTCCTGCATCCGGCGCGCCAGGATGTCCGTCACGGTGCTGATGTCATCAGAGGTGTCAATAACTAGGAGGAACAGAGGAAAGTGATCACTGTGGCCGTACAGACCGTCCTAATAACGTTGAGACAGTCGAATACAGTTCAGCGAGGGTAGACCTAGACTTGGTGATGCTAGTTGAAGGGGGGGTGGGGTCAGGTTCAATACTGCAATGTGTGAGTGGACCCCACTGGTACTTCACCTGTCGTTGTAATAGGAGGAGAGCAGAGCACGAATCTCAGCAGACACAGCATTATCCTGCAGCAAGATACCCTCACAGGACGGGATGGTGAGGGGGCTAGGGTCCGGGGGGCAGGTTTTATGTGCATTGACGGGCAGGGTGAAATAAAGTTGTGATACATGATTTGGGGAATAAATTGATGTGCATAACACGGTAAAAAGGAGTTAATTTAGAATGTATGAATATTAGAATTCCATTGGAGTGTAAAATTAACAATGATGGGAATAGAATGATAATGGTGGAAAAAAAGGGGGGGGAATGTAATTTGAGGACAGGAACAAAGGAGAGTGGCAGGGAAGGTGATAGACAAAAAGGAAAGATTGAGAGACACACAATGAGAGAGAGAGAGAGATAAAGGAAGAGGGAGAGAGAGAGTCAGCACGTCAGGGAAAAGAACACTTCCATCCATTATGCATAGAGGTTGGTGTGCTAGTGCGGTAATAGGCAGCTCAGAGTAGAGTCCGATGGAGAGCTCATGCATATGTACCACCACTGTTAGAACAGTCAGAAACACGCATGCGGTTAAGGGGACTATCATCCTCTGGAAATATACTGAACAAAATTTAAAGTGTTGGTCCCATGTTTCATGAGCTGAAATAAAAATCCCAGAAATGTTCCACGCGCACAAAAAGCGTATTTCTCTAAGATTTTGCCCACACGTTTGTTTACATCCCTGGTAGTGAGCATTTCTCTTTTGCCAAGATAATCCATCCACCTGACAGGTGTGGTATATCAAGAAGCTGATTAAACAGCATGATCATTACACAGATGCACCTGGTGCTGAGGACAAAAGGCCACTATAAAATGTGCAGTTTTGTCACACAACACAATGACACAGATGTCTCAAGTTTTGATGGAGTGTGCAATTGGCATGCTGACTGCAGGAACGTCCACCAGAGCTGTTGACAGATAATTTAATGTTCATTTCTCTACCATAAGCCGCCTCCAACATCTTTTTAGAGAATTTGGAAATACGTCCAACTGGTCTCACAACCGCAGACCACGTGTAACCAGCCCAGGACCTCCACATCCTGCTTCTTCACCTGCGGGATCGTCTGAGACCAGCCACCCCGACAGCTGATGAAATTGAGGAGTATTTCTGTCTGTAATAAAGCCATTCTTTTTGGGATTTTTTATTTATTGGCTGGGCTTGACTCCACAAGTGTGGGCCTACCCATGGCTGCACCCTGCACAGTCAAGTGAAATCTATAGATTAGTGCCTCATTTATTTATTTCTATTGACTGATGTCCTTATATTAACTGTAACTGAGTAAAATCATTGAAATTGTTGCAATTTGCATTTATATATTTTTGTTCAGTATATATTTCATTTATTTGTTTTTGTAAACCTATTAACCTATTATTAAGCTATAATTTTTGTAACCCTAAACGTATAACTAACAAATTACTATATGTTCTAGATTTATTACAAATAAATAAAAGCAGAAAGAAACTCAAGTCTAAGTGTCCACAACATATTACTGAATCATATAAAAAGTATTTTGGACAATTTGGGTCGCTGTCTTACCCATTTCATGGTAAAGAGAACCCTGTTTCGATGTGACCAGGGTTGGTTTCCGGGGTGATGGCAGCTCAATCTTCATTAGGTCGTCACAGCACTGCTTCCATTGGCCTGCATGGAAGAAGGAAACTGTCAGTCATCTTCCAACATCCAATCAACCTGAGAAAACCACTAACGACACATCAGGAGTCAATGAGCACATGAACAAGACCATATCAGGACCTATAGTGTAGGGTGTGTATGTCTACTCTAGGGCCAGGAGTTTTTACCTGAGCTCACCAATGAAGAACTCAGGCCCCTAATCATGTGATCCGCCTACTTACTCATGTCATAGAACTGTTGCCAGAAGGCCTCCATCCAGCGGTGTGTGTCTTCACGACTGTCTGCTGAGAGTGTGTGTGTCACCTCCTCTCCTCCATAATGGTTACTGATACAGATGCTCTGGGCCTTATTGTGGAGGTCCTTCTCCGACGCCCGTATTCTCGTCTTCTAACACACCGGATACACACACACAATCAGCTAATAATGTTGCATTTGACCAAATGATTCAATAACCTCCCCAAAAATATGAATTTAAGCATCAAAGCATTGATTTTCTCGTCAACTCACAGTGCGTGAATGCACTTACTGACGCGCAGAGCGGTGAGTGACATATATGCCAAGTCCACTCAAGTAACCTCAAGCATGAATCTGTCCCAGTTATCAGCTATCCAGGTGTGATTTGGAGTCCCATAGGGCGGTGCACAATTGGCCCAGCGTGGTCCAGGTTTGGCCTGTGTAGGCCGTCATTGTAAATAAGAATTTGTTCTTAATGGACTTGCCTAGTTAAATATAAGTTAAATACGTCCCAGTTGTCTCTCATTCCTCCCAAAGTGTGCACATGTTCACTTCCCTTCACTAATTTGAAAGGAAAGGACAGGTATAATGGGTGGAAACTTCCTGTAGCCCATGCCTCCACCAATCCAATGCTTTGGGAAGTAGTAAATGAGTGTACATTTCAGGAGAAAGGAGATATTATTGTGACGCCCTAAAGACAGTACTCCAAATGTATTTCCCCATCCCCACCAGTAGGTGGAAGCAGTGCCCTGTTCCGCCTCACTGGGTTCAGCTTGATTCTCCTGAGAGCAGAGCAGTCAGAGCTGTTGATTGATGCATGATTCTACAAAACGGTCTCTGTCTGAAGCTGAATGAGGACTTTTTGCTGTGGGTCAGGGGCCACCAGCTAGCATGCTTTATTGTTTCATCCACTGACCTTATTGATGGAAATGGTAAAAGCTGGCTCTATGTTAGCCTCTACATCCTCTTGCCGGTGATAACAGAAAAGGTTTGTCCCTTTAAGGACGCCGTAGACGTTTGTCCAACTCTGAGGGTCACCAAACTGCTGTGAGAGACAGAGGCGCTAATTAGAGAGAGAGAGAGACATGCCTTGCTATCCTCCCAAACACACACAGGCACCCTCACCTTGACCTTCAAGCAGCCGCTCATCATCTGTTGGGTCATACAGTGAGGCTGGGCAGCCAGGCGACAACACACATTGCCGTAGAGAGGCACCCAGTGTGAACACTCCTCTAGAGGGAAAGACAGAGAGGGGGATAGAGAGAGCAAGGAATGAAACAAAACATCCACACACACACACACACACACACACACACACAATAGCAGGGAATAAAAGTCTCACAGCTGCAAGGTGAGCCCCTTAACAACATGAAACTATATTACAGCTGTAATAATGAATTAAGCTGCTGCACATGTCAGGGTGTCTACTCCCCTGTACACCTCATCATTGGAGTTTTACACAGCACTCCAATTTATTACTATGACCTTGACAATGACTGTCAGTCAGCTAACACCGTGGCTGGGAGAGGGAGGGAGACTGGGATAAAATGGAGAGAGAAAGAGATGCGAAAGAGGATATCTAGTCGGTTGCACAACAATGCATTCAACCAAAATGTTGTCTTCCGCATTGAACCCAATCCCTCTGAATCAGAGAGGTGTGGGGAGCTGAGAGAGCGAGAGGTACCGAAACAGAGGGAGGGAGAGAAAGAGAAGTCTGACCCATATTTACTGTACATGGGATAAACCACATCCCTTCTGTGACCTACCGTTGCCCGAGATGCTGAGGTCATGTGTGCGGAAACTGTCCTGGACGTGTGACAGTGACAGGGTGGTGTGGGCCAGGAGATGGTACTTCGGTCCCCTGTGAACAGAACACATGGCAGAGGCACTGGTGAGCTGTGTGACTGTGGTACTAAATATACACGTCGGTGTCTACGTCAGTGACTTTGTGTGGGTGTTTCGCTGCAGGACTGCATACGTGTGTCTGTATGAATGACTGTACACTACATGCCTAGAAATAAGTCTCAGGGTGTGTGAATATCACTACAGAAGTAGCGTGTGTACACAACATAAACACTCACACCACTGTGGGCAGAGGCAGCAGCAGTGTGGCTCCTCCTCCGTTGCTGATGGGGCTGCAGGCTCCAGGGTCCATGGCGACGCGGAGCTTCTTCCCTGCCGAACGGCCCAGAGAGCTGCTCAGTTTGCTGGCTAGTTTCCGAGGCGTGCTCCCTGTGGAGTAGTCCTCCTCTGAACAGCAGCTGTACAGCTCCACGCGCAGCTCAAATCCCGGGCTGGCCTCGCTGCTTGACACGGCAAACACATATGGAGAGATACACAGTTATACGTGCATAGAAATGCATGCACACACATGCACACACATGCACACACATGCACACAGCAAAAACAAATATAAGCAAACACAGTCACACACCGAAAACACATACTTATACAGACACAGAATGTACATTGAGTGTACAAACATTAAGAACACCTTCCTAATTCAGTTGCAGACACATTTACCCTCAGAACAGCCTCAATTTGTCAGGTCATGGACTCCACAAGCTGTCGAAAGCGTTCCACAGGGATGCTGGCGCATGTTGACTCCAATGCTTCCGACAGTTGTGTCAAGTTGGCTGGATGTCCTTTGGGTGGTGGACCATTCTTGATACACATGGGAGACTGTTGAGCGTGAAAACCCCAGCAACATTGCAGTTCATAACACAAACCAATGCGCCTGGCACCTACTACCATACTCAAATATTTTGTCTTGCCCATTCACCCTCAAATGGTGAATGACACATATACACAATCAATGTCTCAATTGTCTCAAGGCTTAAAAATCCTCCTTTAACCTGTCTCCTCCCCTTCATCTACACTGATTGAAGTGGATTTAACAAGGGACATCAATAAAGGATCACAGCTTTCACCTGGATTCACCTGTACAGTCTATGTCATGGAAAGAGCAGGTGTTCGTAATGGTTTGTACAGTCAGTGTACAGTATCAGTCAAACGTTTGGACACTTACTCATTCAAGGGTTTTTCTTTATTTTTACTATTTCCAAAATGGTAGGATAATAGTGAAGACACCAAAATGATGAAATAACACATACGGAATCATTTAGTAATCATCAAAGTGTTAAATCAAAATACATTTTATATTTGAGAATCTTCAAAGTAGCCACCCTTTGCCTTGATGACAGCTTTGCAAACTCTTGGCATTCTCTCAACCAGCTTCATGAGGTTGTCACCTGGAATGCATTTCAATTAACAGGTGTGCCTTGTAAAAAGTTCATTTGTGGAATGTCTTTCCTTCTTAATGTGTTTGAGCCAATCAGTTGTGTTGTGACAATGTAGGGGGGTATATAGAAGATAGCCCTATTTGGTAAAAGACCAAGTCCATATTACGGCAAGAACAAATTAAATAAGCAAAGAGAAACGCGAGTCCATCATTATTTTAAGACATGAAGTCAGTCAATGCGGAAAATGTCAAGAACTTTTAACGTTTCTTCAACTGAAGTCGGAAAAACCATCAAGCGCTATGATGAAACTGGCTCTCATGAGGACCGCCACAGGAAAGGAAGACCCAGTCACCTCTGCTGCAGAGGATACGTTCATAGAGTTACCAGCCTCAGAAATTGCAGTCCAAATAAATGCTTCACAAAGTTCAAGTAACAGACATATCTCAACATCAACTGTTCAGAGGAGACTGTGTGAATCAGGCCTTCATGGTCGAATTGCTGCAAAGAAACCACTACTAAAGGACACCAATAAGAACACTTGCTTGGGCGGCCAAGAAACACGAGCAATGGATATTAGACTGGTTGAAGTCTGTCCTTTGGTCTGATGAGTCCAAATTTCAGATTTTTGGTTCCAACCGCCATGTCTTTGTGAGATGCAGAGTAGGTGAACAGATTATCTCCGCATGTGTGGTTCCCACCGTGAAGCATGGAGGCGCAGGTGTGATGGTACATTGCTGGTGACACTGTCAGTGATTTGTTTAGAATTCAAGGCACACTTAACCAGCATGGCTACCACAGTATTCTGCAGCGATATGCCATCCCATCTGGTTTGCGCTTAGTGGAACTATCATTTCTTTTCAACAGGACAATGACCCAACACACCTCCAGGCTGTGTAAGGGCTATTTGACCAAGAAGGAGAGTGATGGAGTGCTGCATCAGATGACCTGGCCTCCACAATCACCCCACAGAAACCCAATTGAGATAGTTTTGGAAGATTTGGGCCGCAGAGTGAAAGAAAAGCAGTCAACAAGTGCTCAGCATATGTGGGAACTCCTTCAAGACGGTTGGAAAAGCATTCCAGGTGAAGCTGGTTGAGAGTGTGCAAAGCTGTCTTCAAGGAAAAGGGTGGCTAATTTGAAGAATCTCAAATATAAAATATATTTTGATTTGTTGAACACTTTTTTGGTTACTACATGATTCCATATGTGTAATTTCTTAGATTATGTCGTCACTATTATTGTACAATGTAGAAAACAGTAAAAATAAAGAAAAACCCTTGAATCAGTAGATGTGTCCAAACTTTTGACTATATATATGTATCAGATACTGACACAGGATTTCAAAAATATATCCATTATCTTATCTATCTTTATCATACAATCATGACATTAAATAAACATGCCCTTATACAGACCAAACAACACTCTCTATATGAAAGATAAGACAGCAAGGCTGTGTTTACACAGGCAGCCCAATTCTGATATACACTGCTCAAAAAAATAAAGGGAACACTTAAACAACACAATGTAACTCCAAGTCAATCACACTTCTGTGAAATCAAACTGTCCACTTAGGAAGCAACACTGATTGACAATAAATTTCACATGCTGTTGTGCAAATGGAATAGACAACAGGTGGAAATTATAGGCAATTAGCAAGACACCCCCAATAAAGGATTGGTTCTGCAGGTGGGGACCACAGACCACTTCTCAGTTCCTATGCTTCCTGGCTGGTGTTTTGGTCACTTTTGAATGCTGGTGGTGCTTTCACTCTAGTGGTAGCATGAGACGGAGTCTACAACCCACACAAGTGGCTCAGGTAGAGCAGCTCATCCAGAATGGCACATCAATGCGAGCTGTGGCAAGAAGGTTTACTGTGTCTGTCAGCATGGTGTCCAGAGCATGGAGGCGCTACCAGGAGACAGGCCAGTACATCAGGAGACGTGGAGGAGGCCGTAGGAGGGCAACAACCCAGCAGCAGGACCGCTACCTCCGCCTTTGTGCAAGGAGGAGCACTGCCAGAGCCCTGCAAAATGACCTCCAGCAGGCCACAAATGTGCACGTGTCTGCTCAAACGGTCAGAAACAGACTCCATGAGGGTGGTATGAGGGCCCGACGTCCACAGGTGGGGGTTGTGCTTACAGCCCAACACCGTACAGGACGGTCGGCATTTGCCAGAGAACACCAAGATTGGCAAATTCGCCACTGGCGCCCTGTGCTCTTCACAGATGAAAGCAGGTTCACACTGAGCAACCGCCATGTGACAGAGTCTGGAGACGCCGTGGAGAACAGTCTGCTGCCTGCAACATCCTCCAGCATGACCGGTTTGGCGGTGGGTCAGTCATGGTGTGGGGTGGCATTTCTTTGTGGGGCCGCACAGCCCTCCATGTGCTCGCCAGAGGTAGCCTGACTGCCATTAGGTACCGAGATGAGATCCTCAGACCCCTTGTGAGACCATATGCTGGTGCGGTTGGCCCTGGGTTCCTCCTAATGCAAGACAATGCTAGACCTCATGTGGCTGGAGTGTGTCAGCAGTTCCTGCAAGAGGAAGGCATTGATGCTATGGACTGGCCCGCCCATTCCCCAGACCTGAATCCAATTGAGCACATCTGGGACATCATGTCTCGCCCCATCCACCAACGCCACGTTGCACCACAGACTGTCCAGGAGTTGGCGGATGCTTTAGTCCAGGTCTGGGAGGAGATCCCTCAGGAGACCATCCGCCACCTCAACAGGAGCATGCCCAGGCGTTGTAGGGAGTTCATACAGGCACGTGGAGGCCACACACTACTGAGCCTCATTTGGACTTGTTTTAAGGACATTACATCAGAGTTGGATCAGCCTGTAGTGTGGTTTTCCTCTTTAATTTTGAGTGCGACTCCAAATCCAGACCTCCATGGGTTGATAAATTTGATTTCCATTGATCATTTTTGTGTGATTTAGTTGTCAGCACATTCAACTATGTAAAGAAAAAAGTATTTAATAACAATATTTCATTCATTCAGATCTAGGATGTGTTGTTTTAGTGTTCCCTTTATTTTTTTGAGCAGTGTATTTCCACTAATTGGTCTTTTGACCAATCAGATTAGGTATTTTGCCAATAATGGCGTAAACACAGCTTTAGATACAACATAACACAAATAGGACTTACAACACTATGGTGTTGTCAAAGCAGATGTCGGTGAGTGTCCGGTCCACTATCACCATGTCTGTGTCGTGGATCTCCGCCCCCACCTGGAGCAGACAGAACACTGCACACCGATGCAGCTCTGAGAGAGGTAAAGAGAGACAGACAGAGAGAGAGATAGAGAGAGGGGGTATGCTAATTTGGTATAGAGCAGACCTAACTCACTCCATTAAATTAATCAAAACAGGAACATTCTACATTTGGCTAGAAATTCAAAAAGAAATTATCCTAACAGAGAAAAATGTCCTCCTGTGTGCTACCTATATCCCCCCACTAGAATCCCCATATTTTAATGAAGACAGCTTCTCCATCCTGGAGGGGGAAATCAATAATTTCCAGGCCCAGGGACATGTACTAGTCTGTGGTGACCTAAATGCCAGAACCGGACAAGAACCTGACACCCTCAGCACACAGGGGGACAAACACCTGCCTGGAGGTGACAGCATTCCCTCCCCCATATGCCCCCCCTAGGCACAACTATGACAACATAACCAACAAAAACGGGTCACAACTCCTGCAGCTCTGTCGCACGCTGGGTATGTACATAGTCAACGGTAGGCTTCGAGGGGACTCCTATGGTAGGTACACCTATAGCTCATCTCTTGGCAGTAGTACTGTAGACTACTTTATCACTGACCTCAACCCAGAGTCTCTCAGAGCGTTCACAGTCAGCCCACTGACACCCCTATCAGCGACCAAAAAAAAAAACGACTCAGAAAAAGAGGGAAACGAAGCGGTCTTCTGGTCAGACTCCGGAGACGGGCACATCGTGCACCACTCCCTAGCATTCTTCTTGCCAATGTCCAGTCTCTTGACAACAAGGTTGATGAAATCCGAGCAAGGGTAGCATTCCAGAGGGACATCAGAGACTGTAACGTTCTCTGCTTCACGGAAACATGGCTAACTGGAGAGACGCAATCCGAAGCGGTGCAGCCAGCGGGTTTCTCCACGCATCGCGCCGACAGAAACAAACATCTTTCTGGTAAGAAGATGGGCGGGGGCGTATGTCTTATGGCCAACGTGACATGGTGTGATGAAAGAAACATACAGGAACTCAAATCCTTCTGTTCACCTGATTTAGAATTCCTCACAATCAAATGTAGACCGCATTATCTACCAAGAGAATTCTCTTCGATTATAATCACAGCCGTATATATCCCCCAAGCAGACACATCGATGGCTCTGAACGAACTTTATTTAACTCTCTGCAAACTGGAAACGATTTATCCGGAGGCTGCATTCATTGTAGCTGGGGATTTTAACAAGGCTAATCTGAAAACAAGACTCCCTAAATTTTATCAGCATATCGATTGCGCAACCAGGGGTGGAAAGACCCTGGATCATTGTTACTCTAACTTCCGCGACGCATATAAGGCCCTGCCCCGCCCCCTTTCGGAAAAGCTGACCACGACTCCATTTTGTTGATCCCTGCCTACAGACAGAAACTAAAACAAGAAGCTCCCACGCTGAGGTCTGTCCAACGCTGGTCCGACCAAGCTGACTCCACACTCCAAGACTGCTTCCATCACGTGGACTGGGAGATGTTTCGTATTGCGTCAGACAACAACATTGACGAATACGCTGATACGGTGTGCGAGTTCATTAGAACGTGCGTTGAAGATGTCGTTCCCATAGCAACGATTAAAACATTCCCTAACCAGAAACCGTGGATTGATGGCAGCATTCGTGTGAAACTGAAGGCACGAACCACTGCTTTTAATCAGGGCAAGGTGTCTGGTAACATGGCTGAATACAAACAGTGCAGCTATTCCCTCCGCAAGGCTATCAAACAAGCTAAGCGCCAGTACAGAGAAAGTAGAATCTCAATTCAACGGCTCAGACACAAGAGGTATGTGGCAGGGTCTACAGTCAATCACGGACTACAGGAAGAAACCCAGCCCAGTCACGGACCAGGATGTCTTGCTCCCAGGCAGACTAAATAACTTTTTTGCCCGCTTTGAGGACAATACAGTGCCACTGACACGGCCTGCAACGGAAACATGCGGTCTCTCCTTCACTGCAGCCGAAGTGAGTAAGACATTTAAACGTGTTAACCCTCGCAAGGCTGCAGGCCCAGACGGCATCCCCAGCCGCGCCCTCAGAGCATGCGCAGACCAGCTGGCCGGTGTGTTTACGGACATATTCAATCAATCCCTATACCAGTCTGCTGTTCCCACATGCTTCAAGAGGGCCACCATTGTTCCTGTTCCCAAGAAAGCTAAGGTAACTGAGCTAAACGACTACCGCCCCGTAGCACTCACATCCGTCATCATGAAGTGCTTTGAGAGACTAGTCAAGGACCATATCACCTCCACCCTACCTGACACCCTTGACCCACTCCAATTTGCTTACCGCCCAAATAGGTCCACAGACGATGCAATCTCAACCACACTGCACACTGCCCTAACCCATCTGGACAAGAGGAATACCTATGTGAGAATGCTGTTCATCGACTACAGCTCGGCATTCAACACCATAGTACCCTCCAAGCTCGTCATCAAGCTCGAGACCCTGGGTCTCGACCCCGCCCTGTGCAACTGGGTACTGGACTTCCTGACGGGCCGCCCCCAGGTGGTGAGGGTAGGCAACAACATCTCCTCCCCGCTGATCCTCAACACTGGGGCCCCACAAGGGTGCGTTCTGAGCCCTCTCCTGTACTCCCTGTTCACCCACGACTGCGTGGCCATGCACGCCTCCAACTCAATCATCAAGTTTGCGGACGACACAACAGTGGTAGGCTTGATTACCAACAACGACGAGACGGCCTACAGGGAGGAGGTGAGGGCCCTCGGAGTGTGGTGTCAGGAAAATAACCTCACACTCAACGTCAACAAAACTAAGGAGATGATTGTGGACTTCAGGAAACAGCAGAGGGAACACCCCCATCCACATCGATGGAACAGTAGTGGAGAGGGTAGCAAGTTTTAAGTTCCTCGGCATACACATCACAGACAAACTGAATTGGTCCACTCACACAGACAGCATCGTGAGGAAGGCGCAGCAGCGCCTCTTCAACCTCAGGAGGCTGAAGAAATTCGGCTTGTCACCAAAAGCACTCACAAACTTCTACAGATGCACAATCGAGAGCATCCTGGCGGGCTGTATCACCGCCTGGTATGGCAACTGCACCGCCCTCAACCGTAAGGCTCTCCAGAGGGTAGTGAGGTCTGCACAACGCATCACCGGGGGCAAACTACCTGCCCTCCAGGACACCTACACCACCCGATGCTACAGGAAGGCCATAAAGATCATCAAGGACATCAACCACCCGAGCCACTGCCTGTTCACCCCGCTGCCATCCAGAAGGCGAGGTCAGTACAGGTGCATCAAAGCTGGGACCGAGAGACTGAAAAACAGCTTCTATCTCAAGGCCATCAGACTGTTAAACAGCCACCACTAACATTGAGTGGCTACTGCCAACACACTGTCAATGACACTGACTCTACTCCAGCCACTTTAATCATGGGAATCGATGGGAAATGATGTAAATATATCACTAGCCACTTTAAACAATGCTACCTTATATAATGTTACTTACCCTACATTGTTCATCTCATATGCATACGTTGATACTGTACTCTATATCATCGACTGCATCCTTATGTAATACATGTATCACTAGCCACTTTAACTATGCCACTTGGTTTACATACTTATCTCATATGTATATACTGTACTCGATATCATCTACTGTATCTTGCCTATGCTGCTCTGTACCATCACTCATTCATATATCCTTATGTACATATTCTTTATCCCCTTACACTGTGTATGACAGTAGTTTTTTTTGGAATTGTTAGTTAGATTACTTGCTCGTTATTACTGCATTGTCGGAACTAGAAGCACAAGCATTTCGCTACACTCGCATTAACATCTGCTAACCATGTGTATGTGACAAATAAAATTTGATTTGATTTGATTTGATTTATCAGACCACAGCAAAATCACAGTCTACTTAAACAGAGCAATACTCAATCATGAGGCATCAAAGCCAAAGGAACTGAGTAACATTAAGAAATGCTATAGATGGAAGGAATGCAGTTTGGAAACCTACCAAAAAACAATTAGGCAACAACAAATTCAATCCCTCTTAGACAATTTCCTGGGTAAAACGTTCCACTGTAATAGTGAAGGTGTAAACTTGGCAGTAGAAAATCTTAACAGTATATTTGACCTCTCAGCTTCCCTATCAAATCTAAAAATCTCAAATAGAAAACCGAAGAAAATTAACAATAATGACAAATGGTTTGATGAAGAATGCAAAAATCTAAGAAAAATTGAGAAACCTGTCCAACCAAAAACATAGAGACCCGGAAAACCTGAGTCTACGCCTTCACTATGGTGAATCACTAAAACAATACAGAAATACACTACGGAAAAAGAAGGAACAGCATGTCAGAAATCAGCTCAATGCAATTGAAGAATCCATAGACTCTAACCACTTCTGGGAAAATTGGAAAACACTAAACAAACAACAACACGAAGAATTATCTATCCAAAATGGAGATGTATGGGTAAACCACTTCTCCAATCTTTTTGGCTCTATAACAAAGAATAAAGAGCAAAAACATATACATGATCAAACACAGATCTTAGAATCAACTATTAAAGACTACCAGAACCCACTGGATTCTCCAATTACATTGAAAGAGTTACAGGACAAAATAAAAACCCTCCAACCCAAAAAGGCCTGTGGTGTTGATGGTATCCTCAATGAAATGATCAAATATACAGACAACAAATTCCAATTGGCTATACTAAAACTCTTTAACATCATACTTAGCTCTGGCATCTTCCCCAATATTTGGAACCAAGGACTGATCACCCCAATCCACAAAAGTGGAGACAAATTTGACCCCAATAACTACCGTGGAATATGTGTCAACAGTAACCTTGGGAAAATCCTCTGCATTATTATTAACAGCAGACTCGTACATTTCCTCAATGAAAACAATGTACTGAGCAAATGTCAAATTGGCTTTTTACCAAATTACCGTACAACAGACCATGTATTCACCCTGCACACCCTAATTGACAATCAAACAAACCAAAACAAAGGCAAAGTCTTCTCATGCTTTGTTGATTTCAAAAAAGCCTTCGACTCAATCTGGCATGAGGGTCTGCTATACAAACTGATGGAAAGTGGTGTTGGGGGTAAAACATACGACATTATAAAATCCATGTACACAAACAACAAGTGTGCGGTTAAAATTGGCAAAAACACACACATTTCTTCACACAGGGTCGTGGGGTTAGACAGGGATGCAGCTTAAGCCCCACCCTCTTCAACATATATATCAACGAATTGGCGAGGGCACTAGAAAAGTCTGCAGCACCCGGCCTCCCCCTGCTAGAATCCGAAGTCAAATGTCTGCTGTTTGCTGATGATCTGGTGCTTCTGTCACCAACCAAGGAGGGCCTACAGCAGCACCTAGATCTTATGCACAGATTCTGTCAGACCTGGGCCCTGACAGTAAATCTCAGTAAGACCAAAATAATGGTGTTCCAAAAAGGTCCAGTCACCAGGACCACAAATACAAATTCCATCTAGACACTGTTGCCCTAGAGCACACAAAAAACTATACATACCTTGGCCTAAACATCAGCACCACAGGTAACTTCCACAAAGCTGTGAACGATCTGAGAGACAAGGCAAGAAGGGCATTCTATGCCATCAAAAGAAACATAAATTTCAACATACCAATTAGGATCTGGCTAAAAATACTTGAATCAGTCATAGAGCCCATTGCCCTTTATGGTTGTGAGGTCTGGGGTCCGCTCACCAACCAAGACTTCACAAAATGGGACAAACACCAAATTGAGACTCTGCACGCAGAATTCTGCAAAAATATCCTCCGTGTACAACGTAGAACACCAAATAATGCATGCAGAGCAGAATTAGGCCGATACCCACTAATTATCAAAATCCAGAAAAGAGCTGTTAAATTCTACAACCACCTAAAAGGAAGCGATTCACAAACCTTCCATAACAAAGCCATCACCTACAGAGAGATGAACCTGGAGAAGAGTCCCCTAAGCAAGCTGGTCCTAGGGCTCTGTTCACAAACACAAACACACACTACAGAGCCCCAGGACAGCAGCACAATTAGACCCAACCAAATCATGAGAAAACAAAAAGATAACTACTTAACACATTGGAAAGAATTAACAAAAAAACAGAGCAAACTAGAATGCTATTTGGCCCTACACAGAGAGTACACAGCGGCAGAATACCTGACCACTGTGACTGACCCAAAATTAAGGAAAGCCTTGACTATGTACAGACTCAGTGAGCATAGCCTTGCTATTGAGAAAGGCCGCCGTAGGCAGACATGGCTCTCAAGAGAAGACAGGCTATGTGCTCACTGCCCACAAAATGAGGTGGAAACTGAGCTGCACTTCCTAACCTCCTGCCCAATGTATGACCATATTAGAGAGACATATTTCCCTCAGATTACACAGATCCACAAAGAATTCGAAAACAAATCCAATTTTGAAAAACTCCCATATCTACTGGGTGAAATTCCACAGTGTGCCATCACAGCAGCAAGATTTGTGACCTGTTGCCACGAGAAAAGGGCAACCAGTGAAGAACAAACACCATTGTAAATACAACCCATATTTATGCTTATTTATTTTATCTTGTGTCCTTTAGCCATTTGTACATTGTTAGAACACTGTATATATATATATAATATGACATTTGTAATGTCTTTACTGTTTTGAAACTTCTGTATGTGTAATGTTTACTGTTAATTTTTGTTGTTTTTCACTTTATATATTCACTTTGTATGTTGTCTACCTCACTTGCTTTGGCAATGTTAACACATGTTTCCCATGCCAATAAAGCCCTTGAATTGAATTGAATTGAGAGGTAGAGAGAGACAAAGACAGACAGACAGACAGACAGACAGACAGACAGACAGACAGACAGACAGACAGACAGACAGACAGACAGACAGACAGAGACAGAGAGACAGAGAGAGAGAGACAGAGAGAGAGAGAGAGAGAGAGAGAGAGAGAGAGACAGAGAGAGAGAGAGACAGAGAGACAGACAGACAGAGAGAGAGACGGACAGAGAGAGAGAGACACAGAGAGAGAGAGACACAGAGAGAGAGAGACAGTGAGACAGAGAGAGAGAGACAGACAGAGACAGAGAGGTAAAGAGAGAGAGAGGTACAGGTAGAGAGAGAGGTATAGGTAGAGAGAGAGGTAGAGAGAGAGAGAGAAGTAAGAAAAGCAGCATGTGGAAGACATTTGACTAGATTTCCCCACTTGAGAACTCCTCTGGCACTATCTGCACCCTCTGTGGATGTTTTAAACAGACGGAGGCTACAGAGTAAATTATTGGAGGATTGTGGGTTTGGCTGTCAAACTGGACAGACTGGGATGAACAAACACCAACTCTAGCAGCTGTTGGACTTGGACAGCCGCACTGTGAGAGTCTGGCCTAAGTAGTTTTAAGAGTGTTCTTCACATGCAGCACGGTGTGTGAGTGTATCGTTTTACACTAAATGTATTTGGGAGTGTGAGTGTATCGTTTTACACTAAATGTATTTGGGAGTGTGAGTGTATCGTTTTACACTAAATGTATTTGGGTGTGTGAGTGTATCGTTTTACACTAAATGTATTTGGGAGTGTGAGTGCAGGTGTGTGTGTGCATGCATCAAAAGCGCACACTCTATCATTGCCATCTTAGGCTTCCTTATCTTCCCACTGCACTTAAAAACCTGCACTAATTGCCTCATTATAGATCTATTAGGTCATGCAGACCTCACCAAGGAGTCGGGTTTCAGACCTCACCAAGGAGTCGGGTTTCAGCACTTTTGTTATTTTTACCATAACGTTTTGATCTTAACACGTAGCAGTCAACATAAACCATAACACAGCGCTATCAAAAGAGCACCTAGAACTACAAATACCAGATCCTACGCAGATCCAGGCCTCTTTGCTGCAGTAGCACAGACAAAGACAACAGAACAGAAGAGGGCTGTCTGTGCAGCAGGTTTCTAAGCCAGAGGCCATCATACCCAATCACTTACTGTTGGAATGTTTGCTTGTCAGTGAGCTGCTGACTTTACAGAGGGAAAAATAGAAACGTACATACATTTCAATAGCCGTACAGAAGTCTTTTTAAAAGAGCATGAACTGTTATGCTCACATGTTCAGTGCTTCAGTTCTAATACATTAAGAGTTCTCTTTCCCAGGGCCCGTATCCACAAAGCGTCTCAGAGTAGGAGTGCTGATCTAGGATCCGATCTCCCACCTGTCCATGTAATGTTATTCATTATCATCTAAAAGATTAAACTGATTCTAAAATCAGCCCTCCTACTCTGGGAGGCTTTGTGGATACCACTTTACCCAAATTCTAATCAATTCACATGGCTTCACTCACTCAGTTGACTCACATCACATCTCTTCACACAAAATCAAAGCGATGGATAATAGCACATGAATCAGTGAGGAGTCTATTCACACCAGTTCCAGCACACTGATATGACTCATTGATGAGTCTATTCACACCAGTTCTAGCACACTGATATGACTCATTGGTGAGTCTATTCACACCAGTTCTAGCACACTGATATGAATCATTGATGAGTCTATTCACACCAGTTCTAGCACACTGACATGAATCATTGATGAGTCTATTCACACCAGTTCTAGCACACTGACATGAATCATTGATGAGTCTATTCACACCAGTTCCAACACACTGATATGACTCATTGGTGAGTCTATTCACACCAGTTCTAGCACACTGACATGAATCATTGATGAGTTTATTCATGCCAGTTCTAGCACACTGACTCAAATCAAATCAATTGTATTTATATAGCCCTTCGTACATCAGCTGATATCTCAAAGTGCTGTACAGAAACCCAGCCTAAAACCCCAAACAGCAAGCAATGCAGGTGTAGAAGCTCTCCT
The DNA here is from genome assembly GCF_018296145.1 of Oncorhynchus tshawytscha. Classification (NCBI taxonomy): domain Eukaryota; kingdom Metazoa; phylum Chordata; class Actinopteri; order Salmoniformes; family Salmonidae; genus Oncorhynchus; species Oncorhynchus tshawytscha. Next base: position 12,659,021 of record NC_056432.1, read on the forward strand.
CACCTCCTTTGTTCTTGAAGTACTCTGTGTCTTTCCACATGAGAGGGATCCGCAGGTCTGCAATGACAAAGGACAGTCAGAGTGACAGTGAAATCCATCACAAATGTAAGATATACACAACCACAAACTCATACCACACACACACACAATCTTTTATCTCCCCCACCAGACAGTTACTGTCATAATGCGCGCGTCCGCGCTTGTGTGTATGATGATGAAGCCCATTCTCTGCACTGAGCTTACTCGCTAAACGGCTTCCTGTCGACCCAGTCAATCAATGATAAGTCACAACTTCTGTTCATCAACTGTGTGTGTGTGTGTGTGTGTGTGTGTGTGTGTGTGTGTGTGTGTGTGCCCCTCCAGCTGTGAGCAGTCCGAAGCAGACAGGCAGTCCGAAGCAGACAGACAGACCTCAGAGCCCCCTGTCCTCCTGTCCTCCCACTGAACCAGCGCAGTTCATCATAATCCTTTAATTACCTCTTCTCTCTCCTACTCCCACCCTCATCCTTTTATGTCAGTTTGTTATGATCCCCATTGGCTTTGCCGAAGCAGCAACTACACTTCGTAGGTCTACAAAAAACATGACAAGTAACAAAACATTGATAGACAAGGAAAGTCACACAAATGTCAAATACAACAATATCCAAACAATGCAACTAAAACATTATACAAACAATACAACTAAAAAAATGATGTGTGTGTTAGAGAGTGTGCCCTCACAGTCTCCGCCTTTCCATTAGTTGTTATTTTGTATTAAAAAAAAATGTAAAGGTCATTTTGCTGTTTGCTTGAGTAATGGGAGATGGAAGGGAGTTCCATGCGATCATGGCTCTGTATAAAACTATGCATTGCTGTCAATTCCTTTTGGACTTGGGGAACGTGAAGAGACCCCTGGTGGCATGTCTTGTGGGGTATGTACGGGTGTCTGAAGAGACCCTTGGTGGCATGTCTTGTGGGGTATGTACGTGTGTCTGAAGAGACCCCTGGTGGCATGTCTTGTGGGGTATGTACGTGTGTCTGAAGAGACCCCTGGTGGCATGTCTTGTGGGGTATGTACGGGTGTCTGAAGAGACCCCTGGTGGCATGTCTTGTGGGGTATGTACGGGTGTCTGAAGAGACCCCTGGTGGCATGTCTTGTGGGGTATGTACGGGTGTCTGAAGAGACCCCTGGTGGCGTGTCTGGTGGGGTATGTACGGGTGTCTGAAGAGACCCCTGGTGGCATGTCTTGTGGGGTATGTACGTGTGTCTGAAGAGACCCCTGGTGGCATGTCTTGTGGGGTATGTACGTGTGTCTGAAGAGACCCCTGGTGGCATGTCTTGTGGGGTATGTACGGGTGTCTGAAGAGACCCCTGGTGGCATGTCTTGTGGGATATGTATGGGTGTCTGAAGAGACCCCTGGTGTCATGTCTTGTGGGGTATGTACGGGTGTCTGAAGAGACCCCTGGTGGCATGTCTTGTGGGATATGTATGGGTGTCTGAGCTGAATGTTATTTGATTATGCAGACACTCTGAAATTTGTCACAGTATTCCTCAAAAAAACTAGAAGAGAATCAGTTAATCTCTCGTCAACCAGGAAAGACTGGCATGCATGCTGTTGATGTTAGTTCTCTATGTGCTGTTAAGGGCAAGGTGTGCTGCTCTGTTCTGAGCCAGCTGCAGCTTTGCTAGGTCTTTCTTTGCAGTACATGACCATATTACCAGACAGTTATCAAGATAGGACAAGACCAAAGCCTGAACAACTAGTACAGTAGACTTTTGTCTAATGATAATTGACCATCCAATGTTATACCTAGGAGTTTTGCTTCCTCAACTTGCGCAATGATCACACCCTTTTATGAGTAGGAGTATGTTTACATGCAAACAATAATGAGACTATTGTGGATAGTCAGATGTTTACATGGACACATCTGAAATCAGGTTACCTGATGGCACTCTGATCAATGCCGAAAATCACCAATCAAACTAAACGTTCTACCACAGCGACCATGTTATTTTTGGGAAGCATGTTTGATTCTGAGTTCGGACATAATATATCATGTTTGTTTGTGAAAACTACTTCTAAGACTCGTACATTCAGTTCCGACTTCACTCGCGCTAAAGAGGGAGATTTGAGCTCCCGGTGCTGGCACATGAGCAGATCAGATACACCACTGGAATCAAATCAAATCATATCAAATCAAATCAAATTTTATTTGTCACATACACATGGTTAGCAGATGTTAATGCGAGTGTAGCGAAATGCTTGTGCTTCTAATTCCGACAATGCAGTAATAACCAACAAGTGATCTAACTAACAATTCCAAAAAAACTACTGTCTTATACACAGTGTAAGGGGATAAAGAATATGTACATAAGGATATATGAATGAGTGATGGTACAGAGCAGCATAGGCAAGATACAGTAGATGATATCGAGTACAGTATATACATATGAGATAAGTATGTAAACCAAGTGGCATAGTTAAAGTGGCTAGTGATACATGTATTACATAAGGATGCAGTCGATGATATAGAGTACAGTATCAACGTATGCATATGAGATGAACAATGTAGGGTAAGTAACATTATATAAGGTAGCATTGTTTAAAGTGGCTAGTGATATATTTACATCATTTCCCATCAATTCCCATGATTCAAGTGGCTGGAGTAGAGTCAGTGTCATTGACAGTGTGTTGGCAGTAGCCACTCAATGTTAGTGGTGGCTGTTTAACAGTCTGATGGCCTTGAGATAGAAGCTGTTTTTCAGTCTCTCGGTCCCAGCTTTGATGCACCTGTACTGACCTCGCCTTCTGGATGACAGTGGGGTGAACAGGCAGTGGCTCGGGTGGTTGATGTCCTTGATGATCTTTATGGCCTTCCTGTAGCATCGGGTGGTGTAGGTGTCCTGGAGGGCAGGTAGTTTGCCCCGGTGATGCGTTGTGCAGACCTCACTACCCTCTGGAGAGCCTTACGGTTGAGGGCGGTGCAGTTGCCATACCAGGCGGTGATACAGCCCGCCAGGATGCTCTCGATTGTGCATCTGTAGAAGTTTGTGAGTGCTTTTGGTGACAAGCCGAATTTCTTCAGCCTCCTGAGGTTGAAGAGGCGCTGCTGCGCCTTCCTCACGATGCTGTCTGTGTGAGTGGACCAATTCAGTTTGTCTGTGATGTGTATGCCGAGGAACATAAAACTTGCTACTCTCTCCACTACTGTTCTATCGATATGGATGGGGGTGTTCCCTCTGCTGTTTCCTGAAGTCCACAATCATCTCCTTAGTTTTGTTGACGTTGAGTGTGAGGTTATTTTCCTGACACCACACTCCGAGGGCCCTCACCTCCTCCCTGTAGGCCGTCTCGTCGTTGTTGGTAATCAAGCCTACCACTGTTGTGTCGTCCGCAAACTTGATGATTGAGTTGGAGGCGTGCATGGCCACGCAGTCGTGGGTGAACAGGGAGTACAGGAGAGGGCTCAGAACGCACCCTTGTGGGGCCCCAGTGTTGAGGATCAGCGGGGAGGAGATGTTGTTGCCTACCCTCACCACCTGGGGGCGGCCCGTCAGGAAGTCCAGTACCCAGTTGCACAGGGCGGGGTCGAGACCCAGGGTCTCGAGCTTGATGACGAGCTTGGAGGGTACTATGGTGTTGAATGCCGAGCTGTAGTCGATGAACAGCATTCTCACATAGGTATTCCTCTTGTCCAGATGGGTTAGGGCAGTGTGCAGTGTGGTTGAGATTGCATCGTCTGTGGACCTATTTGGGCGGTAAGCAAATTGGAGTGGGTCAAGGGTGTCAGGTAGGGTGGAGGTGATATGGTCCTTGACTAGTCTCTCAATGCCCATTAAGATGTTTACACGTCATGATAATTCAAAAGATTGCCCAGAAAACCAGGTGTTTTAATCAGCAGATGCTTATTTAGATTTTGGCCATACGCCGATTAATATAAGTAGAATAAGGTGTTTGCATGACTATTGCATAATCTGCCTACTGGCATAATCAGTTGAATATCGAATTATTACTGTGAGCTCACTGGCTTTGGGTGCTGACATGTAGAGTGTGGAATCAGCCGCAAGCATACTCATTCTAGCTTTGTGTAAGACCAGTGACAAATAATTTGTAAAAATAGAGAAGAGTCACGTTCCAAGGCAACTGCCCTGAGGGACACCGCATTGTACATATCTGATGTTAGAGAAGCTTCCATTGATAAACAACTCTGTAGTGAAATAGTCATTGAAATGATCGGCAACATCGAAAGGTTTTGTTATAAATAAACCATCACCTTCAATGAACGATGGAGATTAATTGGGTTTTCTGCCCATGATATCATTTAAGGTACTCCAAAGTATTTTCCCATTGTGCTTTATGTCATTTATCTTTATTTGGTAATACAAGTTATTTTTCTTTGTGTTAAGTTTAGTCACAACATTTCTCCATTGACAATATGTCAACCAATCAGATGAGCAGCATAACTTGTTTGCCACCTCTTTTGCATAATTTCTTTAAACCATAAAATGTTTAAATCCTCACCCCTTGTTCCCTCCCCCTCCACACCTAACATCATCCTCACCCCTTATCCCCCAAACCCATTCCTCCTTCTCCCCCAACCCTTCATTCCTTATCCCCCCCAACCCATTCCTCCCTCTCCCCTCAAACCCATTCCCCCTCCCCCAACCCATTCCTTCTCTCCCCCAAACCCAGTCCTCCCTCCCCCAAACCCATTCCTTCTCTCCCCCAAACCCAGTCCTCCCTCCCCCAAACCCATTCCTTCTCTCCCCACAAACCCAGTCCTCCCTCTCCCCTCTCCCCCAAACCCAGTACTCCCTCTCCCCCAAACCCAGTCCTCTCTCCCCCAAACCCAGTCCTCTCTCTCCCCCAAACCCAGTCCTCTCTCTCCCCCAAACCCAGTCCTCTCTCTCCCCCAAACCCAGTCCTCTCTCTCCCCCAAACTCAGTCCTCTCTCTCCCCCAAACTCAGTCTCTCTCTCTCCCCCAAACTCAGTCCTCTCTCTCCCCCAAACTCAGTCCTCTCTCTCCCCCAAACTCAGTCCTCTCTCTCCCCCAAACTCAGTCCTCTCTCTCCCCCAAACTCAGTCCTCTCTCTCCCCCAAACCCAGTCCTCTCTCTCCCCCCAAACCATTTCTCCCTCATTATACCCCCCTTTTCACTTAGCCTAACCCCTTATCCCACACTCAGCCTTTAAATTAATCCCTTTCCATAACCCACATACCCTCACCCCTCCGTAGTGGGGGGGTCCTCCTTGGAGGGTGGCTATGAGACCCAGAGACGATCTTGCTTATCATCATGAGCCCGCCCCCCTCAGCATGACGGACAGCATATGCATGGCATAATAGGAGATGAGACAGGGTGTCAGGGCCTGATGAAGTGGACTACATGAAGCTCTGCTATTGGGTAGACATGCAGCTTTCCTTTACATAGGTACACACACACACGCACACACACCTGGGGCCTACCTGAGATGGCCACCTTTCCTTTACAGGGTAGTCTGTCGTCCGTAGGCCCTGCGTCCGATGACCTAGTAGAAACAGAAAGAAGAGGATGACAACAACGGAAAATCTCATTGTAAACCCTGCTCAATTGCCCACTCAGACCACATTAAATCCTTCACCCTATGGGTATAACTCCATTTATGCACCTAAGTTCCTACCCCGCCCCCTTGCCCTGCCCATTTGCCCTCTGACCTTAGTGCAACCCTCTGCATGACCTGGGCCTCCTTCATCCTCTGCAGCTCCGACATGTAGGCCATGATGCGGGTGTTGCAGGTGAGCAGGCTCTTGGAGGCCTCCAGGGCCTGTTCTCTCTGGGAGCACGCAGCCAGCAGCTTACAGGCCCCGTCACGCATCCGGATCTCATGGTCTATTTTCTTCTGGATGTTACTGTCCTGCAGGCAGAGAGAGAGAGGGAGGGAGAGATGGGTTTGGACATATTACTGACTGGAACAGGGTTGGTCTTTGAGGAGTGAGACTGTAACAAGAGGGTAAGTGTGACAGTTCAGTTTAAATGTGACAATGACTGTGGAGAAGAGCGTTTGTGTTTATGGGAGAAAGAGGGCAAACGTGTGTGTGTGTGTGTGTGTCTCGTGGGCCCATTAGTGGGGTGTATCCCTGAAAGCATTCTGGTGTCTCTGTGCGTTGAGGCGTGGGTCAGTCAGGGCACAGAGTAGTCAGGAAGAGGCTGTAAATATGCCCTTAAACTCTTCTGCCTCCCCTCCGGCACGCAGACACCAAGATGCTTAATCATTTAACACACCTGTCTATATAAGATCCCACAGTTGACAGTGCATGTCAGAGCAAAAACCAAGCCATGAGTTTCAAGGAATTGTCTGTGACAGGATTGTGCCGAGGCACAGATCTGGGGAAGGGTACCAAAACATTTCTCAGCATTGAAGGTCCCCAATAACACAGTGGCCTCCATCATTCCTAAATGGAAGAAGTTTGGAACCACCAAGACTTTTCCTAGAGCTGGCCGCCTGGCCAAACAGAGCAATCGGGGGAGAAGGGCCCTGGTCAGGGAGGTGACCAAGAACCCGATGTTCACTCTGACAGACCTCCTGAGTTCCTCTGTGGAGATGGGAAAATCTTCCAGAAGGACAACCATCTCTGCAGGACTCCACCAATAATGCCTTTGTGGTAGAGTGGCCAGACAGAAGTCACTCCTCAGTAAAAGGCACATGAAAGGCACCAGAGAAACAAAATTCTCTGGTCTGATGAAACCAAGCTTGAACTCTTTGGCCTGAATGCCAAACGTCATGTCTGGAAGAAACCTGGCACCATCCCTACGGTGAAGCACGGTGGCGGCAGCATCATGCTGTGGGGATGTTTTTCAGTGGCAGGGAGACTAGTCAGGATCAAGGAAAAGATGGAAGGCGCAAAGTACAGAGAGATCCTTGATGAAAACCTGCTCCAGAGCACTTAGGAACTCAGACTGGAGCGAAGGTTCACCATCCAACAAGACAGCGAGCCTAAGCAGACAGCCAAGACAACACAGAAGTGGCATCAGGACAAGTCTCTGAATGTCCTTGAATGGCCGAGCCAGAGCCCAGACTTGAACCCGATCGAACATCTCTGGAAAAATCTGAAAATAGCTGTGCAGCGACGCTCCCCATCCAACCTTATAGAGCTTGAGGGGATCTGCAGAGAAGAATGGGAGAAACTCGCCAAATACAGGTGTGCAAAGCTTGTAGCATCATACCCAAGAAGACTTGACGTTGTAATCGCTGCCAAAAGTGCTTCAACAAAGTACTGATAAAAGGGTCTGAATACTTACGTAACTGATTTAAGTTTTTATTTTTAATAAATTAGCAAAAATGTCTAAAAAACTGTTTTTGATTTGTCATTATGGGGTATTGTGTGTAGATTGATGAGGGGAAAACAATTTAATACATTTTAGAAAAAGGCTGTACAGTAACAAAATGTGGAAAAAGTGTACACACACACACAGTCACACAGTCAAAAGTTTGGGCACACCTACTCGTTCAAGGGTTTTTCATTTATTTTTAGTATTTTCTACATTGTAAATAATAGTGAAGACATCAAAACTATAAAATAACACATATGGGATCATGTAGTAACCAAAAAAAATTGTTAAACAAATTAAAATATATTTTATATTTGAGATTCTTCAAAGTAGCCACCCTTTGCCTTGATGACAGCTTTGCACACTCTTGGCATTCTCTCAACCAGCTTCATGAGGTAGTCACCTGGAATGCATTTCAATAAACAGGTGTGCCTTGTTAAGGCCGTCATTGTAAATAAGAATTAGTTCTTAACTGACTTGCCTAGTTAAATAATGGTTAAATAGATGTATATATTTTTAATGTTTACCAAGGAGAGAGACAGAGGGGGAGATGATAGAGAGAGAGGGGGATAGAGAACAATATAAAGAGAAGGATGAACCTTAGGGAAAAGCAGGAGAGAGATAGGGAAAAGCAGGAGAGAGAGATAGAGAGCAAGATCTGGGTATAGTGGGCAGGCACAATTAGTCTGCCACAACTATGTGTCTGCCCACTCCACCAGATCCCTTCCTCTCTCTCTCCTGCTTTCCCTCTCTACCCACCCAAAGCATGGCTGCAGTGAGGGAGGGAGGGGAGGACCTGGGGAGGGAGGGAGCGAGGGAGGGGCAGGGGCAGGAGAGGGAAGCAGTGAGGGGCAAGGCCAGGAGAGGGAGGGAGTAAGGGGCAGGGCCAGGAGAGGGAGGGAGTGAGGGGCAGAGATAGGAGAGGGAGGGAGTGAGGGGCAGAGGTAGGAGAGGGAGGGAGGGAGGGAGGGGCAGAGGTAGGAGAGGGAGGGAGGGAGGGGCAGAGGTAGGAGAGGGAGGGAGGGAGGGGCAGAGGTAGGAGAGGGAGGGAGGGAGGGGCAGAGGTAGGAGAGGGAGGGAGGGAGGGGCAGAGGTAGGAGAGGGAGGGAGCAAGGGAGGGGCAGGGCCAGAAGAGGGAGGGGCAAAGCCAGGAGAGGGGTGAAGGAGGGGCAGGGCCAGGGCCAGGAGAGGGAGGGAGTGAGGGGCAGGGGTAGAAGAGGGAGGGGGAGCGAGGGAGGGGCAGGGCCAGGAGGGGGCGAATGAGGGGCAGAGCCAGGAGGGGGAAAGGCAGGGCCAGGAGGGAGGCAGGGCCAGGAGAGGGAGGGAGTGAGGGGCAGGGCCAGGAGAGGGAGGAGTGAGGGGCAGGACCAGGAGAGGGAGGTATTGAGGGGCAGGGCCAGGAGAGGGAGAGGCAGGGCCAGGAGAGGCAGGGCCAGGAGAGGGAGGTATTGAGGGGCAGGGCCAGGAGAGGGACGTATTGAGGGGCAGGGCCAGGAGAGGGAGGGAGGGAGGGGCAGGGCCAGGAGAGGGAGAGGGAGGGGCAGGGCCAGGAGGGCCAGGAGAGGGAGGGGCAGGGCCAAGAGAGGCCCCAGGGAACTGTAGGCTATGATCATGGGGGCGAGAGGAACGCACATCAGCAGACTGTCATTAACACACAACACATGGGCTCTCTCTCTCTCCTTCACATACACACGCAAGCTTGTCACACGTAAACATACACTTGCAAGCACACACACCCTAGTTTCAAGACATGCACAAAGAAACAGGCTCAGACTTTGTTCGTCTATCCATCCCTCATACACACAAACACAGAGACATAGCCTATGCTAACACAAACACAGAGACATAGCCTATGCTAACACATACACACAAACACAGAGACATAGCCTATGCTAACACATACACACAAACACAAATTCCACCAGACGCAAATATACAAAAAATTTAATAAAATCACCCAAAACCAATGGCTTGTTCAAGTAGGACAGTGGTTCTCAACTTTTTTCGGTTACTGTCCACCAACAAAATGTTGCTCTACCTGAAGTACTCCTAAAGTACACTTTCATATGCATTTTACCAGTTAGATTTTGGTCTCATGATTCTTCAAATAGCCCCTATGGATGGGCCAAGTAGCCCCTATGGATGGGCCAAGTAGTCCCTATGGATGGGCCAAGTAGCCCCTATGGATGGGCCAAGTACCCCCAGGTGTCCTAGTACCCCTGTTTGGGAACCACTGAAGTAGGACACTCTGTTATAGTTTGGTTCTGGCACCATGGGTTACGAGGTATGATAGTGAACTGGGGGGGGCATTCAGCCTGATCACTAAAAATAGACGGCTGTTTGATAAGGTCCTGAGAACATCATATATGTCATCCTTTGCAGAAACAATAAAAATGATTTCCCAGCACTGAACGCCAACTCCTGATGGTTGATAGTTGGCGGAAACAGCATGTTGTTTTTAATTATAACCACTTGGAGTGAATACCTAAACTTAACCCTTTGAGTTGTTTCTGTTTTAACCCTGTAACCAGGCGGAATTGAACCTGTAACCAGGCGGAATTGACCCTGTGACCAGGCGGAATTGACCCTGTGACCAGGCGGAATTGACCCTGTGACCAGTCGGAATTGACCCTGTAACCAGTCGGAATTGACCCTGTGACCAGGCGGAATTGACCCTGTGACCAGGCGGAATTGACCTTGTAACCAGGCGGAATTGACCCTGTGACCAGGCGGAATTGACCTTGTAACCAGGCGGAATTGACCCTGTGACCAGGCGGAATTGACCCTGTGACCAGGCGGAATTGACCCTGTGACCAGGAGGAATTGACCCTGTGACCAGGCGGAATTGACCCTGTGACCAGGCGGAATTGACCCTGTGACCAGGCGGAATTGACCCTGTGACCAGGCGGAATTGACCCTGTGACCAGGCGGAATTGACCCTGTGACCAGGCGGAATTGACCCTGTAACCAGGTGGAATTGACCCTGTAACCAGGCGGAATTGACCCTGTAACCAGTCGGAATTGACCCTGTAACCAGTCGGAATTGACCCTGTAACCAGTCGGAATTGACCCTGTAACCAGTCGGAATTGACCCTGTAACCAGTCGGAATTGACCCTGTAACCAGTCGGAATTGACCCTGTAACCAGTCGGAATTGACCCTGTAACCAGTCGGAATTGACCCTGTAACCAGGCGGAATTGACCCTGTAACCAGGCGGAATTGACCCTGTAACCAGGCGGAATTGACCCTGTAACCAGGCGGAATTGACCCTGTAACCAGGCGGAATTGACCCTGTAACCAGGCGGAATTGACCCTGTCCAAGGCACAGACTTCTCCCTCCGGTCTGAATGTGTTTCCCAGTCTACAGCCAGAGTGCTGAAGTCACCAGGGCCTGAACGAAATCTGCAGTGGTCTAATGGTGGAAGAACCAGAGGCTTTGTCCCAATACACATAGCACTGAACAGAACCAGCAAATGTAATAAACTATCCACAAACAACTCACAAGACACACATGGTAAGCAGATGTTATTGCGAGTGTAGTGAAGTGCTTATGCTTCTAGATAATACACACAATCTAGTAAAGGAATGGAATGAGAATGTATAAGTATAAAATATATGGATGAGCAGTGACAGAGCGGTTAAGATGCAATAGATAGTGAAGGATACAGTATACAATATATACATATGAGATAAGTAATGTGAGATATGTAAACATTGTTAAAGTGAATAGTGTTCCATTTATTAAAGTGGCCAATGATATCAAGTCTGTATGTAGGCAGCAGCCTCTCTGTGTTAGTGGTGGCTGTTTAACAGTCTGATGGCCTTGAGAAAAAAGCTGTTTTTCAGTCTCTCTGTCCCAGCTTTGATGCACCTGTACTGACCTCGCCTTCTGGATGGAAGCGGGGTGAACAGACAGTGGCCCGGGAGGTTGTTGTCCTTGATGATCTTTTTGGCCTTCCTGTAGCATCGGGTGGTGTAGGTGTCCTGGAGGGCAGGTAGTTTGCCCCCGGTGATGCGTTGTGCAGACCGCACCACCCTCTGGAGAGCCCTGCGGTTGTGGGCGGTGTAGTTGCTGTACCAGGCGGTAATACAGCCCGACAGGATGCTCTCAATTGTGTACCTGTAAAAGTTAGTGAGGGTTTTTGGTGACTCCTGAGGTGCTGTTGTGCCTTCTTCACTACACTGTCTGTGTGCGTGGACCATTTCAGTTTGTCCGTGATGTGTACGTCCAGGAACTTTCCACCTTCTCCACTACTGTGCCATCGATGTGGATAGGGGGTGCTCCCTCTGCTGTTTCCTGAAGTCCACAATCTTCTCTTTTGTTTTGCTGACATTGAGTGAGAGGTTATTTTCCTGACACCATACTCCGAGGGCCCTCATCTCCTCCCTGTAGGCCGTCTCGTCGTTGTAATCAAGCCTACCACTGTAGTGTCGCCTGAAATTTGATGATTGAGTTGGAGGCGTGCATGGTCACACAGTCATGGGTGAACAGGGAGTACAGGAGAGGGCTGAGAACACACCCTTGTGGGGCCCCAGTGTTGAGGATCAGCGGAGTGGAGATGTTATTTCCTACCCTCACCACCTGGGGGCGGCCCGTCAACGAAATTACGTTGAACCAACATGGAATAGACGTTTAATTGACGTCTGTGCCCAGTGGGAATGGACGGCTTTAGGCATACGTGCGACTGTGTGTTTGTCGGGAGAGTATCAAATCAAAGACATAGTGTGTGACTGCTGCCAGCTGTTCCCACACAAAGGCACTGAGTGTTCCAGTGCAGCTGGGCCCCTGCTCAGAGGGGAGCGGTGTGTGTGGTTGTGGACAGAAAAAGAAGATATATATATATATATATATATATATATATATATAATCACATATATATAATCACATATATATATGGGTGCATGCGTGTGTGAGAGTAGGAATGTTTTAGCGTGATGTTTCAAATGCCTTTTCGCGGTCGGTATCGCAAGAATTAAGGTGAGTATTTTTTCTTTCAGTTTTATGAGCATTCTGTTTTTTTGGTCTCGTCTCCTTCACTTCTTCTGTGCACCTTCCCACTCGCACAGACACCAAGCTCATTCCCCTGCCACTCACAACAACAAAGAGACTAAAGATCACTTCTTCCTCTCTGACGCCAAGCAGTTTCAACTCGCTATTTGAATCTGAGGTTTGGTCCGACATAAAATCGGCCATATGGAAACCGACACACATTATTTTACTGTAATAGAGGAGAACTTAACATTTGTAACGATACCCTTTTTATGTCTCAACTCCCACAATGTTGAACAGATCTTTTGCTTGACATTAAAAATAAATATTATGTGGCTACTCACAAGACCTGTGTTAATTTTCTATCATGCCTGAAACCAGAAGTTGGTGATTATTAACCAATGTGCATTGTCCATAAATCTGGTTAAATTTGGAACCAAAATGTCATTTTTATTTTTATAAAATCTCTCTATATATATCGTGAATCGCCCACGAGTAAAAACAACAATAATAATACAACAATCTGATTTTAGGCTATATCACCCAGCCCTATGTGAATGTGTATTTGCATGTGTGTGAGGGTTTAGTTTGAAGAGACCAAGCCTGTCCATGGTGAAAGGAAAGTGCCTAAGAGCTTCACAACAACAAGCTCATCCGTTAAGAGTAGAGACTGGCAGCCAAGCCAAGCCCTGCTTACAGACTCACTAAGACCTTCTGGCAGACTCACCCTCATGAACTGAGATTAGCTTGGTTTGTTATCAATTACACAGGGCTAGTACCACTTGTACCTCATAAAGTGTCCTCAAGGCTCAGGTTTTAAAGGTGTGACTAAAATAAGTAGGCTAATCTGAGAAGATACTGAATTTACCAAATTAATTCATTGGTGTGCACATTCAGAGAGTTAAAACCTCCAGAATATTTTTTTCAATTTTCATCTAAAATGACATTCCCAAATCTGAGCTCAAGACCTGAAGCAAGGATATGCATATTCTTGACACCATTTGCAAGGAAACACTTTGAAGTCTGTGGAAATGTGAAATGAATGTAGGAGAATAACAGATTCTATCTGGTAAAAGATAATACAAAGAAAAAAACATGCGTTTTTTTGCCATTTTTTTTGTACCATCATGCAAGAAATGCAAGAGAAAGGCCATAATGTATTATTCCAGACGGATCCAATTAACCATCGTTTCTCTGTTCAAAATTTTGTATCAAGAATTCCCAAATGTACCTAATTGGTTAATTAATAACTTTTCAAGTTCATAACTCTGCACTCTCCTCAAACAATAGCATGGTATTCTTTCACTATAATTAATAGCTACTGTAAATTGGACAGTACAGTTAGATTAACAATAATTTAAGCTTTCTGCCAATATCAGATATGTCTATGTCCTGGAAAATGTTCTTGTTACTTACAACCTCATGCTAATCACAGCCTACGCTAGCTCAACTGTCCCGAGGGGGACCCACCAATCCTGTAGAGGTTTTAAGCCACTGTGCCCCGGTAGGCCGTCATTGTAAAGAAGAATTTGTTCTTAACTGACTTGCCTAGTTAAATAAAGGTTATATTTAAATATGATATTTGGGCCATATCGCCCAGCCCTAACTCCACTACATTCCATTGTCTGCCAATCTAACAGGAATGGGAAAAACTCTAATGAGAATGATTGGCATAACTGACTGTCCGGGAGCTGCAAGAGGAAATTAATTACACACAAAACCATTATGCACAGCAGGGCGCCTATACACACACACACACACAAGCATAATAGACAGTAGAAAAGGCCCAGTGTTAAATTGTAGGTTGGAACAAAGCCACAAACTACTACACATGTTCAGAGCACTGGCTCGTTAACTGATTAGCTGGCTTTTCTTGTAAGCTAATGGAAGAGAAAAGAGAGGAACTGTTAAGATAGGCCTAGGTAGGACCCTGATCAAAGTCTCCTATGATCTCTCTCAACGAGACCTTTTTGATTCTTCTCTTCATCCTGGAATTCAATTGAAGAAAGACGGAGCGAGAGACAGACAGATACAATGCAGAGAGAGGAATCTGCTGTGGAAGAGAGGAGGGATGAGGGGGAGAGGACATGGTGTGCCAGAAAGAGATAGACCCCACTTGTGGTGCCTGTACACACACACACACATACACCCCACACACAGTCACACCCACACTGCTGGTGGCTGCGTGGCACTCTCTAATCCAGGGCTTTTCTGTGTCTGAAGCTGGATGAGGAAATCAGGGCTAATCAGATGAGCCGTTCTAGCTGGCCCTTAAACTCCCTCCCCCCCTAACCCTCCCACTCTAACCTTCCCCTAATATAGACTTCCAGCAGACATTGCAGGGGGACCTTGGACCCTGGGTGACTACACACATAGACCACACATCCAAAACATGCATACACAAACACACCAAACGAAAACAAACACACCCTGACTTAACGTCACTGCTGCTGCCTTATTTAGAACACACACACACACAAGACATAGAAGTAGATAGCAAGTAGAAGATGCTTGTGGTGATGCTGTGAGCAGGACCATTGGCTCTGCCACCTTGTCATATCATTACATTTACGTCATTTAGCAGACGTTCTTATCCAGAACGACTTACAGTACAGTAGTGAGTTCGTACATTTTCATACTTTTTTCCCGTACTGGTCCCCTGTGGGAATCAAACCCACAAACATGGCATTGCAAGCGCCATGCTCTACCAACTGAGCCTCATGGGACATTGAGGGGACAGTGTTCATCATCATATATGTGACTCGTTTTAGGAGACTAGGCATATGTCACGCGTCACTACTTCACAGGAGAGCCTTATTAACAAACTTGTATGCCACCTGTAAATACGAATAAATAGTTTATATTACAAGCCTAGTTGGTTGAGCCATGGAAAAAGTCAAGAACCTTCCCGGTAGCCATGATTGCCTGAGATAATGGATGGGCTGGCCTTCCCAGGAGATGAGTTTGGATTGGTCAGCCATGTAGCAAGCTTCTGTCTATAACGTGAGCTGGTCAGTATGTGTAGGTAATCCTTTTTAACGTGGCTTTAAAAAAAAAAAGATATCACGTAGTAGAAATGCAAAAGTGTTGCTCTCCACTTTCCGGAAGAACGAGTTTTGAAATCAGTGGCATGCCCAGTGGAATTGGAGAAAATTCTGTAATTTGATTGCAAATATGAAGAGGGAGTCGAAAAGAGAACACAGAAGGCTGTTGTATAAAAGACTTGTCTTCGGATTACATTTTCAAACTAAGGGCAACCATGGCATCCATGACAGAGAGGGAGAAGCATCCATCCATGTATTTGGGTAAGAGAGCCTAACTAGCTAAATTTTTATATATTACATATTTCTAATTTTGTCAGAATGTCATTTTAATTTCAAGTTAAAGCGTACTGTTAGCTAGCTAACGTTAGCTGGCTGGCTCGCTAGCCAACATTACATGTATGATCCTCTGTCCCCCAGGTCCTCTGTCCCACAGGTCTTCTGTCCCCCAGGTTCTCTGTCCCCCAGGTTCTCTGTCCCCAGGTCCTCTGGTCCCCTGTTCCCAGGTCGTAGTAATGTTATTTGTATCTCAGAGCTATTTGCATTGCTAGTTAATGACTAATGTTAGCTAGCTAGCTAACATTGAACATGGTTGGTTAATTACAGTGGGGCAAAAAAGTATTTAGTCAGACACCAATTATGCAAGTTCTCCCACTTAAAAAGATGAGAGGCCTGTAATTTCCATCATGGGTACACTTCAACTATGACAGACAAAATGGAAAAAAAAATCCAGAAAAATCACATCACAAAATCACAACACATTTAATTAATTTATTTGCAAATTATCGTGGAAAATAAGTATTTGGTCACATACAAACAATCAACATTTCTGGCTCTCACAGACCTGTAACTTCTTCTTTAAGAGGCTCCTCTGTCCTCCACTCGTTACCTGTATTAATGGCACCTGTTTGAAATTGTTATCAGTATAAAAGACACCTGTCCACAACCTCAAAATGTCACACTCCAAACTCCACTATGGCCAAGACCAAAGAGCTGTCAAAGGACACCAGAAACAAAATTGTAGACCTGCACCAGGCTGGGAAGACTGAATCTGCAATAGGTAAGCAGCTTGGTTTGAAGAAATCAACTGTGGGAGCAATTATTAGGAAATGGAAGACATACAAGACCACTGATAATCTCCCTCGATCTGGGGCTCCACGCAAGATCTCACCCCGTGGGGACCAAAGTAACAAAGCCTACCATCAGTAACACACTACGCCGCCAGGGACTCAAATCCTGCAGTGCCAGACGTGTCCTCCTGCTTAAGCCAATACCTGTCCAGGCCCGTCTGAAGTTTGCTAGAGAGCATTTGGATGATCCAGAAGAAGATTGAGAGAATGTCATATGGTCAGATGAAACCAAAATATAACTTTTTGGTAAAAACTCAACTCGTCGTGTTTGGAGGACAAAGAATGCTGAGTTGCATCCAAAGAACACCATACCTACTGTGAAGCATGGGGGTGGAAACATCATGCTTTGGGGCTGTTTTTCTGCAAAGGGACCAGGACGACTGATCCGTGTAAAGGAAAGAATGAATGGGGCCATATATCGTGAGATTTTCAGTGAAAACCTCCTTCCATCAGCAAGGGCATTGAAGATGAAACGTGGCTGGGTCTTTCAGCATGACAATGATCCCAAACACACCACCCGGGCAACAAAGGAGTGGCTTCGTAAGAAGCATTTCAAGGTCCTGGAGTGGCCTAGCCAGTCTCCAGATCTCAACCCCATAGAAAATATTTGGAGGGAGTTGAAAGTCCGTGTTGCCCAGCAACAGCCCCAAAACATCACTGCTCTAGACGAGATCTGCATGGAGGAATGGGCCAAAATACCAGCAACAGTGTGTGAAAACCTTGTGAAGACTTACAGAAAACGTTTGACTTCTGTCATTGCCAACAAAGGGTATATAAAGTATTGAGATAAACTTTTGTTATTGACCAAATACTTATTTTCCACCATAATTTGCAAATAAATTCATTAAAAACCTACAATGTGATTTTCTGGATATTTTTTTTCTCATTTTGTCTGTCATAGTTGAAGTGTACCTATGGTGAAAATTACAGGCCTCACTCATCTTTTTAAGTGGGAGAACATGCACAATTGGTGGCTGACTAAATACTTTTTTGCCCCACTGTAGGTGTGGACTGTGGTAAAACACACACACCTTTCAATCAGACATAGAGTAGTGTAACACGGATCATCGTGAACTGTTCTCCCACTAAACAGGTAGGCCATACGAGGGCCTGACAGACAGCCTATATAAATGACTGACTGGTTCCTGTCTGCTGCGAGAGATGCCTGCCACACTGAATTACCTGTCTGGCTGCTGGAGTCTATCTACATACACATAAATCTATCCCCTGCAGAGACATCCATCACTTTGACTGTCTAATATACTGCTCTCCATCTCTCCTCCATCCCTCTTCCACATCTCCTCAACAGGCTCGTAGGAGGCACCCTGCAGCTCATCAGGAAAAACCAACCAGAATGATTCGCTGCTTCTAAAAACAAGTCGGAACAGAGAGAACTAAATTGTATTTATTTTTTTATTTCACCTTTATTTAACCAGGTAGGCTACTTGAGAACAAGTTCTCATTTACAACTGCGACCTGGCCAAGATAAAGCATAGCAGTGTGAACAGACAACAACACAGAGTTACACATGGAATAAACAAGTCAATAACACAGTAGAAAAAAGAAAAAAAGAGTCTATATACATTGTGTGCAAAAGGCACGAGGAGGTAGGCGAATAATTACAATTTTGCAGATTAACACTGGATTGATAAATGATCAAATGGTCATGTGCAGGTAGATATACTGGTGTGCAAAAGAGCAGAAAAGTAAATAAATAAAAACAGTATGGGGATGAGGTAGGTAAATTGGGTGGGCTTTTTACCGATGGACTATGTACAGCTGTAGCGATCGGTTAGCTGCTCAGATAGCAGATGTTTAAAGTTGGTGAGGGAGATAAGTCTCCAACTTCAGCGTAAAGGAGTAAAGGATGCATTTTATGTCTGAATGTGAGGTAAAAAAAAAGAGTACACTATTGACTGAGCATGTGGAATGTGTGTGGCTCGGTTCTCACAGATGATAAATGACATTGACCCGATACTGTAGTGGCCGCTCTAACAATGAAAAGTAATGTCTTCAAAAACGGAAGGCCCTCGGGAGGAGGCAAGATAAGGTGGGACCACTCGAGCCAATGAGAGGCCAAATAACGCATGTGAAGAAAAGGCACAAGGGGTTTACACTACTTACCACAGCCAAAGTTTAAAAATCTGTATCTTAAAAATTAATGAAAACAAATATTTAACCTTTTTTTGCTTAATTTAAGGTTAGACATAAGGTTAGCAGTGTGGTTAAAATCACATTTTGAGAAGAGAAATGGCAGAAATAGGCGAGGTTTATGACTGTGGCTGTGGTAACTAGTGATGACCAGACAACTCCTATATTTGTTTTTTCTTCACAAAGTTGCCAGGATGTCATGTGTCCTAATTACATCAGTACGCTCATAAGAACCTAATCATCAAATAAGCCACACGTAGCAAATAAGCCATACAAAAACTCCAGGCTTGGTGAGCGAAAAAAATAAAATATGTCACCTGCTGGAGAAGATAGGGATCACTGGGCCCAAAATCTCTCACTTCACCTCCTCTTCTCTGGTTCTCACTTCGACAATAACTTCAAGGACGCACACACACACACATGGCCCCTATTCTCTAGTCGGCCCCTATTAGCTCGTGCCGACTAGAGAATTGGGAGTCCTACAACATCATACCTGTGTCACGGTCCTTAACCCCCAGGACAGGAGTCCTACAACATCAGACCCGTGTCACAGTCCTAAACCCCCAGGACAGGAGTCCTACAACATCATACCTGTGTCACAGTCCTAAACCCCCAGGACAGGAGTCCTACAACATCATACCCGTGTCATGGTCCTTAACCCCCAGGACAGGAGTCCTACAACATCATACCTGTGTCACAGTCCTTAACCCCCAGGACAGCAGTCCTACAACATCATACACGTGTCACGGTCCTAAACCCCCAGGACAGGAGTCCTACAACATCATACCCGTGTCACGGTCCTTAACCCCCAGGACAGGGTCCTACAACATCATACCTGTGTCAAGTCCTTAACCCCCAGGACAGCAGTCCTACAACATCATACGTGTCACGTAAACCCCCAGGACAGGAGTCCTACAACATCATACCTGTGTCACAGTCCTTAACCCCCAGGACAGGAGTCCTACAATATCATACACGTGTCACGGTCCTTAACCCCCAGGACAGGAGTCCTACAACATCATACCCGTGTCCCGGTCCTTAACCCCCAGGACAGGAGTCCTACAACATCATACCTGTGTCACAGTCCTTAACCCCCAGGACAGCAGTCCTACAACATCATACACGTGTCACGGTCCTAAACCCCCAGGACAGGAGTCCTACAACATCATACCTGTGTCACAGTCCTTAACCCCCAGGACAGGAGTCCTACAACATCATACACGTGTCACGGTCCTTAACCCCCAGGACAGGAGCCATGATATTGCGCTGGCCTGGGTGGCCAGAGGCAGAGTCACAATGACAGATATGTGAAAGACAGAGGAAACATGTCCTGACCTTTACAGCTGAAGCCGAGCAGAGAGCGAGAGAGCGAGAGAGAGAGAGACAGGATGTTACTGCATTCTGCTCCTCTGCAGTGACTATATTGATTGTGGAAAGCAGAGGAATCACATGTACACAGACTGTAGGCCTATCATTACACTAACGCAAAAAGAGATCTCTACTGAAACTAGCATGATGACCTTTTTACATTTAATGATAAGAGTATGTCTGTCTCTGTGACTTGTAATGACAGGGAATGGAGATGTAGAGAGATTCCTAGAATTAAAATATATAAAAGAGAGACTGGCTGTAGCAGCCTCTGTGTCACAACGCAAGTGACTTTTTCCATATTAGACTACAACGCATCCGTAGAGGCAACAAACATGCACACACACACACACACACACAACAGGAAGGAGTCCTAGACAGTCCTCATAAGAGCGGTCACACACCCTCAAGCTCAAACATTACTGTCTGCTGCAGCAGTGCTTCAGTGATGCTGGCATGTGCCTGGAGCCCAGCACATAGAACAACACAAGTTGACATTGAGATTGTATATGATAAGACAGGTCCAAATACAGGTGATCTTGTCCTTTATCAAAGTCAGTGTGGTACAAGAGAAATGGACAGAGATTCAGGCCACTGCTATAATACTCTGACAGAAGCACAAGGCATCTACAGCAGCTCTCCACAGTCTGGAAATGTATTGATGACTGAAACGTCATTAAAAAGCACAGTAGCTGCAATGTCCCACTTCTCAGAAGTTGAAAGACAATGTCTCCTAATGTCCCACAGAACATCCCAAACCACACCCCATCTACCCTGTGACCCAACCAGATGAGAGCTATGCCACAGCTAAATAATGTGTGTGTCTTTGACTAATGTCCATTTGTAGAGAATAATCTAGCATGCCTTCAATGTCACCACAGAGAAGAACTGTTTGTTCATGATGGCATACAGTATGTCATGCACTCTCCTTGTCCCCACAGGGTTTCTCCATAAAAATGGCACGACTTTTAACAATGTACTTTCCCTGCTGTACAATGAGCTACTACAAGTGGACTTGTTATATGTATTTATGTCATGAATGACTGTTGTGATGATTTTATGGCAGAAGAACGCACAATTCCTATGTAGCCTAGATCAAATAGTCTCTAAATTAAAGCATGTCAACATTTCCACTAGAAACACCTATGAAAAAATAAATGACCTATTTACTTAGATCAACGTAAAGCCAGCACACTTACCCGCTGATTCTTTGAGTTATTCATGCCGGCCATGATTGAAAGATGTACACTCTTCAAGTCTCCAAACCAGCAAAACGCTTACGCAACAGGCTACACGCAACGTTCCAAACCTCCCTCACACCCAGAAAACAGATTCCTCAAGACATAAATCAATCAATTAACAGAATATCCAAACATCTTCAGAAAGGTTGTATGTAGCCCACTGCAGTGTGTTGTGTGATCACTATAGTCCGTTCACCAAAACCGGATATCCCTGGCTCGCGCAGGACCAGTGGTGAATGTGGCATTCATCTGCCCAAACTCATCTCTGCGCTGTCATCAGTAAACTAGCCCCTCCGACTCGCTCTCCAGCACCGGGCGGGTGGCTGAGGAGGCGGGTGTGCACACCCGAGAAAGCAGGCAGGAGCGTGGGCAAGGTTTTAGTATAAGGTTGCGCGTCTGTCAAATCCGTTGCTGACTGTGGCTATAGCTGCCCACTATGGAAAATGATATCCAAAATAAATAGAATGCATGTGCGTCCGACTCTACAGTGGTTTTGAAATGGTGACAGATCCCGTATGACTCAAATCGCTTGGGTTAAAGCAAAGGTACGTTGTTTTCTTACAGCGCATGAGTCCACAGCTAGGCTACTGTGCCACAACAGTACTGTAACACAAATCCCTGCTAAATCTCTTCCTCCTCCCCCTCTTTTCTCTATCCTCGCCGAATTTCCATTGCTCAAGCAAATAACGTTTCAAGATTACATCATCGCCAGTTTACCGTGTGGAGACTGTGTGACAGTCGGTGCTTGTGAGGGTCTGAAACGGTCATTGCCTGGACTGTTTAAATAAAGGATAATCTGAGGTGTTTGGAAAATATGAAGATGACTATCATCTATCCAAATTTCAATCCGGGACTGTGACAACATTTCGCCTCAATACTGTGCATAAGCAAATATAAAATACCAAATAGTAAATGTTTTACATGCAGGGTTGGTTCTAGCCTTTTGGGGGCCCTAACCGAGATTTGGTTTGGGAGCCCTCCACCTTGCATACACATTTTACATCTCTTGATGGTGGAGAGAAATTTACGTTTTAAAGTAAATTTCTTGCAATTATATAAAATATACACAATGTTCAAAAGTTTGGGGTCACTACCCGCAAAACACCCGTCTCAATGTCAACAGTGAAGGGGCGACTCTGGGTTGCTGGCCTTCTAGGCAGAGTTCCTCTGTCCAGTGTCTGTTCTTTTGCCCATCTGAATCTTTTATTTTCATTAGTCAGTCTGAGCTATGGCTTTTATCTTTGCAACTCTGCCTAGAAGGCCAGCATCCCGAAGTCGCCTCTTCACTGTTGACGTTGACTGGTGTTTTGCGGGTACTATTTAATGAAGCTGCTAGTTGAAGGCTTGTGAGGCATCTGTTTCTCAAACTAGACACTAATGTACTTGTCCTCTTGCTCAGTTGTGCACTGGGGCCTCCCACTCCCCTGTGAAGGTAGTAGTACACAGCGTTTTACGAGATCTTCAGTTTCTTGGCAATTTCTCGCATGGAATAGCCTTCATTTCTCCGAACAAGAATAGACTGCCGAGTTTCAGAAGAAAGTTCTTTGTTTCTGGCCAGTTTGAGCCTGGAATCGAACCCGCAAATGCTGACGCTCCAGATACTAAACTAGTCTAAAGAAGGCCAGTTTTATTGCTTATTTAATCAGGACAACAGTTTTCAGCTGTGCTAACATAATTGCAAAATGATTTTCTATGATCAATTAGCCTTTTAAAATGATCAACTTGGATTAGCTAACACAACGTGCCATTGGAACACAGGAGTGATGGTTGCTGATAATGGGCCTCTGCACACCTATGTAGATATTCCATAAAAAATCAGCCGTTTCCAGCTACAATAGTCATGTACAACATTAACAATGTCTACACTCTATTTCTGATCAATTTTATGTTATTTTAATGAACAGAAAATGTGATTTTCTTTCAAAAACAAGGACATTTTTAAGTGACCCCAAACTTTTGAATGGTAGTGTATATATGACCATTTCATAAATGGTAAAATTGCGTGTGATATGATTTTGGAACCCGCTCCCTCCGTCGCCCCAAGATGAATGGTTTTGACCACGATCCACTGATTTGATTGGTGCAGCTAGAAATCATAAGTGTATATCTTACAATGAAAAGAAAGAAAATTCCACGAAGTTGTTTATTATCTATTTTGTGCTGTTGTTACATTTGTATTGGTATTTTGTTTCACGCCCCATGTGCTCAGGGTGTCGTTACATATCATTAGCGGCGTGCATCATGAGCAAAGTTATTGTAGCCTATCATTTCCCTTCCCCTAGCTGTGAGAACCATGGCATGAGCACTGGCTGACTTGGCATTGCTGTCACGCAGCTAAATGGCCTGCCAGCAGTCTACCAAAGGTTGCACCGTGTCCATTACAATGTATAAAAGAGCATCTCTAGTCCAGACAGTTAAGTTATCCATATTACCGGAGCTTCATCTTATTCTTTGTAAGGCATTTCACGGTCGCAATTTATGGAACATTCCAAAACTTGAGATAACAATAAATGCCCAAGTCAAAAGTTACTGGTTTCCTTCTATTAATCCGTGGCAAAGTTTTTCCTAAATGCGCATTATAAATCCAGCTCCAGAACCACCCCTAGCCTAGCCACCTGGCTAATCTTTTGTATATGGTATAACAACAACAGATAACATTACCTAGCTATGTAGATAAGGCTAGCATGCTAGAAAGCTACACTGAAAGGTGTCAGTACCCTACTTGTTATTTCTCCACCTCGTTCCAACCCCCCAATTGGTGAATATGCATTAGCAGCCTGCATCATTCTTCGCAGGTGGAACCTAAACAAGAATTTCCGCTATAGGACAGGAATTACTTCAAAATAGGGGCAGCATTGCCCTCTGGTGGGGGCCTTTAAAGCTAAATTCCTACAATTCTACACATTTTGCCAATACTTATGCCATGTTAATATGATATCTAAGTGAAAATAACTAACTAAATCAAAAAATGGGGGTCCCCCTGGAGGTCAAGGCCCCTGGGCATGTGCCCTGCATGCCCGGTCGGTATTCAGCCATGATTACTACAAGTTTGATCGCTGGCTGAACTGACTACCAATCTAAAAATTGACATGACTAATTATCAGCTAATTGAGTGAATGACAAGAGAAAAACTCCTGATGCACAACCAAATTTTAGAAATTGCACCTGGTGTATTTTACACAAGAGTGTGCAAAGCTGTCATCAAGGTAAAGGGTGGCTACGTTAAAGAATCTAAAATATATTTAGATTTGTTTCACACTTTTTTGGTTATTACATGAATCCATATGTGTTATTTCATAGTTTTGATGTCTTCACTATTATTCTACAATGTAGAAAATAATAAAAAGAATAATGAAAAAAAAACTCTTGAATGAGTAGGTGTCCAAACTTTTGACTGATATATTATAATATTTGTCAAATAAATCAGTATATTTATCCCAAGTCTACTCTATAAGTAAAACATTAGCCGTTCCTTGTTCCCTGGCCGTGGCTAAATTGCAAAGCCTTGTGGGTGCGCTGGGAAGTTGGTGTGCACTGATGCGCATCGTGCTGTCAGCCGGTGATGGATGAAAGCGTTTTGCAGCCTGGGTGATGGAAAGGAGAGTGGAGGAAACGGATGGCCTACAGAATTAACTGTGAGAACAAACGGGCTTCAAATACACCGACTGCATGCTCTGCCAAATACAAGTTCTTAGCGTTCAACTAGCAATGTTTCTGAAAGCATAAATCAGATTGTTAATACTTTATAGGCACTATAGGTATAATGTGTGATAACTTATGAGCATACATTAAATGGCTTATACAGTAAAAGTCTATAGTATGAGATGCATGGCATGCTAATGACATGTCTTGGAATTCATTTTTAGTGGTTAGAGCGTTGGGCCAGTAACCGAAAGGTTGCTGGATCAAATCCCCGAGCTGAGAAGGTAAAAATCTGTTATTCTGCCCCTGAGCAAGGCAGTTAACCCACTGTTCCCTGGGCGCCTAAGACGTGGATGTCGATGAAGGCAGCCCCCCGCACCTCTCTGATTCAGAGGGGTAGAGTTAAATGCGTTAGCCACATTTCAGTTGAAGGCATTCAGTTGTACAACTTTTTTTAATTAAAAAAATAATTATTATTTCACCTTTATTTAACCAGGTAGGCTAGTTGAGAACAAGTTCTCATTTGCAACTGCGACTGACTAGTTATCCCCCTTCGCCATTGTAGCCTCCCTACAGGGCCTTCAGAAAGTATTCACAACCCTTTACCTTTTCCACATTTTGTTGTGTTACAGTCTGAGTTTAAAATGGATTACATTGAGATTTTGTGCAACTGATTTACACACAATACCTCATATTGTCAAAGTGGATTTTGTTTTTGTGGATTTCTTTTTAAAAATTAATAAAAAACATTTAAAGCTGAAATGCCTTGATCCGATAATTATTCAACCCCTTTGTTTTGGCAAGCCTAAATAAGTTCAAGTGTAACAAATTGCATAATAAGTTGCATGGACTCATTCAGTGTTCAATAATGGTGAACATGTACCACACACACACACACACACACACACACACACACACACACACACACACACACACACACACACACACACACACACACACACACACACACACACACACACACACACACACACACACACAATTATCTGTAAGGTCTCTCAATTGAGTAGTGAATTTCAAACACCTTTCAACCACAAAGACCAGGGATGTTTTTCAATGCCTTGCAAAGAAGGGCACCGATTGGTAAATGTGTACAAATAAATATCCCTTTGAACATGGTGAAGTCAATAATTAGGCTTTGGATGGTGTATCAATACACCCAGTCTCTACAAAGATACAAACATCCTTAACCTTTTGTCTTGAATACAACGCCTTATGTTTGGGGCAAAAACAACACAACACATCACTGAGTAGCACTTGATATTTTAAGCATGGTGGTGGCTGTATCATGTTATGGGTATGATTGCCATTGGTAAGTACTAGAGAGTTGCTTCCCAAGACGACATTGAATGTTCCCGAGTGGCCTAGTTACAGTTTTGACATAGAATCGTCTTGAAAATCTATGGCAAGGCTTGAACATGGCTGTCTAGCGATGATCAACAATCAACTTGAAAGACCTTGAATTTTTTTTAAAGAATTATGGGAAAATATTATACAATCCAGGTGTGCAAATAGCCTAGTAATACAGCACTTTTTATATTTTCATAATTAATAGGCTGACACATTACCTTTAGCTACAGAATATCTCACCACCATGAGTTTTCATCTCCACCCCTCTCTCCTTCATTCCATTCTCCAGTGTGCAGAGAGAGGGACTGTCAGTTTAATTTAAAATGTTTCATTGTGAAAACATGTTACTGTCGATGTTCCCGAAGAGATTTCACTTGTTTTCCTAAATTAAACACTGGGTTGGAGAGAAACAGGTTTGGAGAGCCCATGGCATAAAGCGTTTGGGTAGAATATTACCGGTTATTACCGACATGACTGAAAAACGAACCCTTGGGAAAGTGGCCTCCATTCGCTATTCGGGTGCATACAGATGACATGTCTTTTCCCACCGCCGCTGTTCTTGTCCAATTGATAACGGGCCATTCAAAATGAATTTCACATATTAGTAAAGACAGGATTCAATTGAGAATAGTCTGATGGCTGAAAATATGCTCACTTGATGAGAAAACAGTGTGTGCAGCCTGAGGCAAGGAACAGAGTGCAAGCTTTTTCTGCTTCTTTCTCAAATCATCAACAGCCTATAGTACATCATTTAGCCAATATACCGTACTCTATGTTTTGATTTCTAAGACATTCTAAGGGTTGTATTATTCACAACTAAAGTTGCCAAATAACTCAAAATGTAACATATATATGTAACAACCTGTTTCAAATGATCACTTTCACGCTCAACATAGCCACTTCATATGTGCACTCTTGCTGCAGAATGGGAAAAATATCCTTACTATTTTATTCAGCTAAGTTAAATTATATTCTTCTTACAAAAAAATCAAATAATAGCATGCGATTTATAAGCATATCTTGACCCCTATATGAACAAGTCTACAGACTATGGCACGGCGCATATCCAGATTACAGTAGGCCAACTCATATTCTGTTCTCTTGACTAAAATAAATCATGAATGTATTGTGATGGTGTATATTCAATTGATTTATTACACTGTAAATGTTTCAAAGGCTCGCATCAGCGGCTTGTATGTGTGGAGACCTGGAGAAGCTATACGTGTTCATGTTAATTAATGGCCAATTACCGTGAGACCGGCAGTCTTTTGCATGACAATAACCTGCTGATAAAATTTCACGACCGCCACAGCCCTAGATGTGGTCGAGGTAAAGAAGTGGAATGGAAAACAGATGAAGATCTGGTAAGATATAAGAAATTAGGTTTGGAGGGAGGAGGAGTGGGCCTGTTTGGCATGACTACACTCAAATACAGTACAGTCACGCACTACCCATCTCTACATCTATAACAGAGATCTTCACCTCCGGCTAAAGACTGTGGAGGAGGCAGTCTCGCGACGGTTTGTCATGGTAACCGCTTCACTGTGAGTACTGTTATGACTACCACACTGTTGAGAGCCAGGAGCAGTGTGGTCAAGCAGCCATCAACATCATTTGCTGAAGGACCATCATCTGATCAAAATCATCTGATCAACATCATCTGCTGTAGGACCATCATCTGATCACCATCATCTGATCAACATCATCTGCTGTAGGACCATCATCTGATCAACATCATCTGATCAACAACATCTGCTGTAGGACCATCATCTGATCAACAACATCTGCTGTAGGACCATCATCGGATCACCATCATCTGATCAACATCATCTGCTGTAGGACCATCATCTGATCAACATCATCTGATCAACAACATCTGCTGTAGGACCATCATCTGATCAACAACATCTGCTGTAGGACCATCATCTGATCACCATCATCTGATCAACATCATCTGCTGTAGGACCATCATCTGATCAACATCATCTGATCAACAACATCTGCTGTAGGACCATCGTCTGATAACAACATCTGCTGTAGGACCATAATCTGATCAACATCATCTGATCAACAACATCTGCTGTAGGACCATCGTCTGATAACAACATCTGCTGTAGGACCATAATCTGATCAACATCATCTGCTGTAGGACCATCATCTGATCAACATCATCTGATCAACAACATCTGCTGTGGGACCATCATCTGATCAACATCATCTGATCAACAACATCTGCTGTGGGACCATCATCTGATCAACATCATCTGATCAACATCATCTGCTGTAGGACCATCATCTGATCAACAACATCTGCTGTAGGACCATCATCTGATCAACATCATCTGATCAACAACATCTGATCAACATCATCTAATCAACAACATCTGCTGTAGGACCATCATCTGATCAACAACATCTGCTGTAGGACCATCATCTGATCAACATCATCTGATCAACAACATCTGATCAACATCATCTGATCAACAACATCTGCTGTAGGACCATCATCTGATCAACATCATCTGCTGTAGGACCATCATCTGATCCACATCATCTGCTGTAGGACCATCATCTGATCAAGAACACTGACTGATGCTGTTGCATTTTAGATTAGAGACGGTTAACATCGAGAGACACAATACCTGTTTGTAATAGGTCGTAATCAATAAAACGTCACAATAAGATGCAGAGCATTTGAAATGTGTAGTTCAGACGATGCTCGTCAAGAGGTGATGATATTTACACCAAATTAGTTATAACATTTATTTAACAATCGAATGAAAACGGCATGTAGTTGTCAATGGTTTTAGCGGAGCTGGGGGTCTCCTTGCCCAGCATCAGCTAAATTGAACGCTGTTGTTACGTTTTATCGATAATGACCTATAGGATTAGACAGGAGGCAGTGGTCCCTTTACCCTCAGGGCACTGGGCCACAGACTACCCTGCCACGTACACTACATTACAACAACAAGCAGACACCATACATGGTCACACGCACACACAAACACCAGCAACAACAAGGCGCCCACACACAAGAGAAATTTATGTAGAAAACAAATAACTGCACACAGACAGCGTGAATGATAAAACGAAGAGGCTAACCCAAGGATCCGGAATGAGTTTTAAAAAAACCAACTGTAATCCCCAAATGACTATGATACTGTCAATCCTGAATACATGCTCAGATGTTTGATGTCCCAAATTGCACCCTATTCCCTTTGTGGTGCACTCCTTTTGATCAGGGCCCTATGGAGCCCTAGTGCACTATAAAGGGAACAGGATGCCACCTGGGACAAAAACTGATGCCTTTGCATTCCACTGGATGCATTTCATTGATGTGTCTGACCTCTCCAGCTGCGTCCCACTGACACGACCGCTTCCGTTCTATTTACTTTCTCACTGAAATAAACATTTTGCCAAACAAAGAACCATCTCTTTTCCGATGTGAGCCGTCAGTCCCTGGAGATCCCTTCTGTCCTTCCTTCCTCGTCATACACATCACGGTCTGTCCGTCCATCCATACACCATTCGGTCTCAAATGCTGTATGCTCGTGCTACTTTCTCTCCTATTTTTGATAGATTTTGTTTTTGATAGATATTCATTGTTTTTGTATTAGGGCTTGAGACATGATGACGTGGCCTATTTCCTTCCTAGAGGCAGGGGAGCGTTTCAGTCAGGAAATGGCCTGAGTGTACTAACTGTCGGGTAAATTGGACCATCAATCAGAACAGCACATGACAGGCTGTGTTGGGTTTCTTTAACAAAATTGGAGGTTTTGGTTTTCAACTGTTCACCTGGACTGCAAGAAGTGAAAATGACATTTTCCAGAATGACAGACATGTTGTCATGGATCCCTCCGGTACTGCTGCTCATTCTGTTCACCAGTTCCGGAGGTCGACTTCACCGGCCTTCTAGTCTGCGCTGAACTGTCATTACGCACACCTGGTTCCAATTCCTCACAGATTCTGTTTGTATAAATGTGCCCTTAGTTTCCCCATTGGGCTGTGGATTATTGTTCACATGTCCGTTGCTGGTGTGAGTACCTATTTGTTGTCTCAGCCTGTGCTGCGTGTTTTGTGCATTGTGTATTACAGGTCTTGTCCCGTGTCGTTCTATGAGGTTTACCCTCGCTCTTTGTTTGGGAACATCCCCGTGTTTTGTATACGTGTTTGTTTAGGGTGGATTAAAAACCCAGGTGATGTATTCCTGCGCCTGTCTCCAAATCCTTTACACCAGCGTGACACATGTCTTGACATTATTCAACTATTGTAATACATGAAGACTACTGTATAGTTCAGGGGTGTCAAACTCATTCCATGGAGGGCCCAGTGTCTGCTGATTTTTCTTTTTCCTTTCAATTAAGACCTAGACAACCAGGTGAGGGGAGTTCCTTACTAATTAGTGACCTTAATTCATTCATCAAGTGCAAGGGAGGAGAGAGAACCCGCAGACACTCGGCACCTCCGTGGAATGATTTTGACACGTGGTTTAAATGGATTCTCTAGATTCTCACAGCAACAGGCATTACAAGACAGCCGTGGTCAACAACAGTGGGGTCAAGGGGCTTAAGTTCCACCTAAGTGTCCCTGACACAAACATCTACGAACATGACCGGTGTTCTGACACACTGACCAATGACACCTTGTCTGAGGGGGGCGTGGCTGAGCAGGGGTTAACAATGGGTCTCTGGGACAGACAAGTGGCCAGCCGGTGAGGAGTGAGCTGTGTGCTTCCAAGGGCCAATGAAAAGGCCTACACCACTACAGTAAACTAGCTTAGGCTTTACATCTCCCAGTCAACATTAGACCCCCCTGCTGGAGGAACAGTGTGGCATTCTGCTTCTTCACTGGGAAAGGCTATTGTGCAGAGAGAGAGAAAGGGAAAGAGAGAGGAGAGAGAGACAGAGAGGGCAAGAGCAAGGGGAGAGAGAGAGAGAGCAAACATGTGCAGGAGAAAAGAGCTCCACAACATAACAGGCAGACAGCCTTATGGGAAGCCATCCCAGAGTCAAAGTCAGCCAACTTAAAAAAGGGCACTGTTTCAACACCCCAGACCCCCACTCCGTCTGTGACCCTGTACTAGTGACCCCTAATCGAGAGCTTGTGGGTAGGGGGGTTGCATAACATCACCCTGTCTGAGTGTTTGTTCCGCTGACGACATCTTCTGGAGGCAGAGGGGAGAACAGGCTGTCCGGGCAGCCCATTCCAGCCAGCCCAGTCAAGCCCAGCCAGCCCACCTCAGTCCAGACCAGAGAGACTGACCCAGTCCCAGCTCCCACAGTCATCTCTGGGGATTTACACCTAAAGTAAAGGCATCCACTCAGCCATCTACAGTTGAATTCGGAAGTTTACGTACACTTAGGTTGGAGTCATTAAAACTAGTTTTTCAACCACTCCACAAATTTCTTGTTAACCTACTATAGTTTTGGAAAGTCGGTTAGGACATCTACTTTGTGCACGACACAAGTCATTTTTCCAAAAATTGTTTACAGACAAATTATTTCAAGGTATCACAATTCCAGTGGGTCAGAAGTTTACATACACGAAGTTGACTGTGCCTTTAAACAGATTGGAAAAATCCAGAAATGATGTCATAGCTTTAGAAGCTTCTGATAGGCTGACATAATTTGAGTCAATTGGAGGTGTATCTGTGGATGTATTTTAAGGCCTACCTTCAAACTCAGTGCCTCTTTGCTTGATATCATGGGAAAATCAAAAGAAATTAGCCAAGACCTCAAAAAGGTCCACCAAGACCACCACAAGTCTGGTTCATCCTTGGGAGTAATTTCCAAACGCCTGAAGGTACCATGTTCATCTGTACAAACAATAGTACGCAAATATAAACACCATGGGACCACGCAGCCGCCATACCGCTCAGGAAGGAGACGCGTTCTGTCTCCTAGAGATGAACGTACTTTGGTGCGAAAAGTGCAAACAATCCCAGAACAACAGCAAAGGACCCTGTGAAGATGCTGGAGGAAACAGGTACAAAAGTATCTATATCCACAGTAAAACGAGTCCTATATCGACATAACCTGAAAGGCCACTCAGCAAGGAAGAAACCACTGCTTCAAACCCGCCATAAAAAAGCCAGACTATGGTTTGCAACTGCACATGGGGACAAAGATCATACTTTTTGGAGAAATGTCCTCTGATCTGATGAAAGAAAATTAGAACTGGTTTGGCCATAATCACCATCGCTATGTTTGGAGGAAAAAGGGGGGGGCTTGCAAGCCAAAGAACACCATCCCAACCGTGAAGCACGGGGGTAGCAGCATCATGTTGTGGGGGTGCTTTGCTGCAGGGGGGACTGGTGCACTTCACAAAATAGATGGCTGCATGAGGAAGGAAAATGATGTGGATATATTGAAGCAACATCTCAAGACATCAGTCAGGAAGTTAAAGCTTGGTGGCAAATGGGTCTTCCAAATGAACAATGACCCCAAGCATACTTCCAAAGTTGTGGCAAAATGGCTAAAGGACAACAAAGTCAAGGTATTGGAGTGGCCATCATGAAGCGGTGACCTCAATCCTATAGAAAATGTGTGGGCAGAACTGAAAAAGCATGTGCGAGCAAGGAGGCCCACAAACCTGACTCAGTTACACCAGCTCTGTCAGGAGGAATGGGCCAAAATTCACCCAACTTATTGTGGGAAGCTTGTGGAAGGCTCACCGAAACGTTTGACCCAAGTTGAACAATTTAAAGGCAATGCTACCAAATACTAATTAAGTGTATGTCATCTTCTGACCCACTGGGAATGTGATGAAAGAAATAAAAGCTAAAATAAATCCCTCTCTCTACTATTATTCTGACATTTCACATTCTTAAAATAAAGTGGTGATCCTAACTGACCTAAGAGAGGGAATTTTTTCTAAGATTAATTGTCAGGAATTGTGAAAAACGGAGTTTAAATGTATTTGGCTAAGGTGTATGTAAACTTCTGACTTCAACAGTATCTACCCATAAACAGGCATCAGTTAGACCCTCCAGTATAACCTTACTACCAGGTATCCTAAGACTGCAATAGCTTAGTTTGAGAGGCACAAAGAGCAGCGTACTATATTTGCTTTGACCTAGGGAAATTGTGTTGAAACATGCATACACTGAGTATACAAAACATTCACCAGGTGAATCTAGGTGAAAGACAAATTGAGACATGGATTGTGTTAGTATGCCATTCAGAGGGTGAATATATAGACAAAATATTTAAGTGCCTTTGAACAGGGTGTGGTAGTAGGTGCCAGGCGCAGCGATTTGTGTCAAGAACTGCAACGCTGCTGGGTTTTTCATGCTCAACAGTTTCCTGTGTGTATCAAGAATGGCCCACCAACCAAAGGACATCCAGACAACTTGACACAACTGTGGGTAGCATTTGAGTCAACATGGGCCAGCATCCCTGTGGAACGGTTCTGACACCATGTAGAGTCCATACCCTGACGAATTGAGGCTGTTCTCTGGGGAAAAGGAGGGGGTGCAACTCAATATTAGGAAGGTGTTCCTAATGTTTGGTATACTCTGTGTATAAATCACATTTTTTGCCGCAAATGTGAAGATGTATAAGCCCAACAGAGGATATCTAGCTGAGAGCCAAACCGAAATCTAAAATTAGAAGCATCTGGAGATAACTCCCTGAATCTGCACGCCAATTAATTAAAGTTCAGTATCTTCTTGCTTAGCCTAGCTGTTTTTGCCCACAGGACTGCCGTCAACCCTAGACACTGTTGTGCATGAAAAGTGCAGGATTGCGTCAGTTTCTGAGATACTGGATCCAGTGCACCCAGCACCAACGATCATACCACACTCAAAGTCACTTGTTTTGCCCAACGTTCACTCAAACAGTAACTGAATGCCTCGATGCCGGTCTGCCTGCTTTACAGTGCCTTGCAAAAATATTCATCCCCCTTGGCATTTTTCCTATTTTGTTGCATTACAACCTGTAATTTAAATAGATTTTTATTTGGATTTCATGTAATGGCCATACACAAAATAGTCCAAATTGGTGAAGTGAAATGAAAAAATAAAAAACTGAAAAGTTGGCATGTGGGAGACTCCCCAACATATGGAAGAAAGTACTCTGGTCAGATGAGACTAAAATTGAGCATTTTGGCCATCAAGGAAAACGCTGTGTCTGGCGCAAACCCAACACCTCCCTTCACCCCGAGAATACCATCCCCACAGTGAAGCATGGTGGTGGCAGCATCATGCTGTAGGGATCTTTTTCCATCGGAAGTGACTGGGAAACTGTTCAGAATTGAAGGAATGATGGATGTTGCTAAATACAGGGAAACCTGTTTCAGTCTTCCAGAGATTTGAGACTGGGCCCGAGGTTCACCTTCCAGCAGGACAATGACCCTAGGCATCCTGCTAAAGCAACACTCGAGTGGTTTAAGGGGAAACATTTAAATGTCTTGGAATGGCCTAGTCAAATCCCAGACCTCAACCCAATTGAGAATATGTAGTATGACTTAAAGATTGATGTACACCAGCAAAACCCATCCAACTTGAAGGAGCTGGAGCAGTTTTGCCTTGAAAAAGGGCAAAAATCCCAATGGCTAGATGTGCCAAGCTTATAGAGACATACCCCAAGAGACTTGCAGCTGTAATTGTTGCAAAAGGTGGCTCTACAAAGTATTGACTTTGGGGGGTGAATACTTATGGACGCTCATGTTTTCAGTTTTTGTTATTTATTATGTGTTTCACAATAAAAAAATATGTTGCATCTTCAAAGTGGTAGGCATGTTGTGTAAATCAAATGATACAAACCCCCCCTAAAATCCATTTGAATTCCAGGTTGTTAGGCAACAAAATAGGAAAAATGCCATGTACAGTGAGGGAAAAAAGTATTTGATCCCCTGCTGATTTTGTACGTTTGCCCACTGACAAAGAAAGGATCAGTCTATAATTTTAATGGTAGGTTTATTTGAACAGTGAGAGACAGAAAAACACATGTCAAAAATGTTAGAACTTGATTTGCATTTTAATGAGGCCCCTCTGCAAAACATGACTTAGTACTTGGTGGCAAAACCCTTGTTGGCAATCACAGAGGTCAGACGTTTCTTGTAGTTGGCCACCAGGTTCACACATCTCAGGAGGGATTTTGTCTCACTCCTCTTTGCAGATCTTCTCAAAGTCATTAATGTTTCGAGGCTAATGTTTGGCAACTCGAACCTTCAGCTCCCTCCACAGATTTTCTATGGGATTAAGGTCTGGAGACTGGCTAAGCCACTCCAGGACTTTAATGTGCTTATTCTTGAGCCACTCCTTTGTTGCCTTGGCCTTGTGTTTTGGGTCATTGTCATGCTGGAATACCCATCCACGACCCATTTTCACTGCCCTGGCTGAGGGAAGGAGGTTCTCACCCTAGATTTGACAGTACATGGCCCCGTCCATCGTCCCTTTGATGCGGTGAAGTTGTCCTGTTCCCTTAGCAGAAAAACACCCCCAAAGCATAATGTTTCCACCTCCATGTTTGACAGTGGGGATAGTGTTCTTGGTGTCATAGGCAGCATTCCTCCTCCTACAAACACGGTGAGTTGAGTTGATGTCAAAGAGCTCCATTTTGGTCTCATCTGACCACAACACTTTCACCCAGTTGTCCTCAATCATTCAGATGTTCATTGGCAAACTTCAGACGGGCATGTATATGTGCTTTCTTGAGCAGGGGGACCTTGCAGGCGCTGCAGGATTTCAGTCCTTCACGGCGTAGTGTGTTACCAATTGTTTTCTTGGTGACTATGGTCCCAGCTGCCTTGAGATCATTGACAAGATCCTCCCGTGTAGTTCTGGGCTGATTCCTCACCATTCTCATGATCATTGCAACTCCACGAGGTGAGATCTTGCATGGAGCCCCAGGCCAAGGGAGATTGACAGTTCTTTTGTGTTTCTTCCATTTGCGAATAATCGCACCAGCTGTTGTCACCTTCTCACCAAGCTGCTTGGCGATGGTCTTGTAGCCCATTCCAGCCTTGTGTAGGTCTACAATCTTGTCCCTGACATCCTTGGAGAGCTCTTTGGTCTTGGTCATGGTGGAGAGTTTGGAATCTGATTGATTGATTGCTTCTGTGGACAGGTGTCTTTTATACAGGTAACAAACTGAGATTAGGAGCACTCCCTTTAAGAGTGTGCTCCTAATCTCAGCTTGTTACCTGTATAAAAGACACCTGGGAGCCAGAAATCTTTCTGATTGAGAGGGGGTCAAATACTTATTTCCCTCATTAATTTTTGTTGTTGTTATTCTGTCTCTCACTGTTCAAATAAACCTACCATTAACATTATAGACTGATCATTTCTTTGTCAGTGGGCAAAAACGTCCAAAATCAGCAGGGGATCAAATACTTTCCCCCCTCACTGTATATAGCCACGTGACTCACTGTCTGTAAGAGCGATCCATTTCCATGAACCTAATAAACTGTCTTGCAGAAGCAAAATAATGAAAGCCATAGAATTGGGCCACTTGAGCTCAAAGCGACCGGTAGAGTTTAGAGTAATTTAAGAACATTGACAGTGTTTCTCTCCTGCCCAGACTCAGAACTACAGCGGCCTTCAACTCTTGCTAGGAGACCATGTGTAGTCCTGCAGAGGCATCCTGCACATACACACACACTCCTGTGGTGAGGCGTGATTCAATTTCACAGCCTGACACATGCTTGCACTACACACACACCTCGGCAATCTGTCCCAGCAACATAATTCTCTGAGTCACAAGGATGTCTGCGCTACCCACTTCAGGGGAATATCCAGCAGTGACTTGTTTGTTTTGATGGTGATAAGTGTTTGTTTATTTGGTCCCGGGGGAGGGAGGGAAGGAAGGAAGAGAGAGAGAGAGAGAGAGAGAGAGAGAGAGAGAAGCACTTATAAATGAGACTCCACCTTCCGGTCCTAACACTGGCTTCTTAAAGACAGAGTGCCTACCATAACTATATACACATATACAATAACTGAAATGGACAGGCTAATACACACACACACACACACACACACACGACACGTATCAATCCCCACAGACGCAGATAAATGTACATGGATTCTGTAAAAATACACTAATACTCACATAGAACAGAATCACAACACTCCTTGACAATTGTCTTGTAAACAATAGACACACACACACTTATATTCATGTACAAATACTGTAATCTCAAAAGTACACAAAAATAATAACTACAGATGTACATTACATCAACATGGACAAATTAAAACAAAAGTTTATAAGCACAAACAAATACACTATCAAGAAACACTTTTTCACAGACAATTTACATGAAAAGACAGCCGACATCTGTAAAAACAGCACACACAGCCAGCTGCAACTCCAGAGTATCTTCAGAAGTTTTTAGGACTTGTGTTTTTCATTACTTCTCTTGGGCAAGGTTGTTAACAATTTACACAGTGGTTTTTTGACTACTTTCTACTCAGAGACAACATGAATCAAGCTGAGATTTGTTCTGGCTCTGTATTGCTATCCATCTTATCATGCCAGAGTGCTACGTCTGAGTGAGCTGTGTTAGCTGAGTAGAGAAGGATAGAAGGAAGAGAGAGAGAGAAGACAAGGTAGAGAGTGGTAAAACAGAGTGGTAAAACAGAGTTTGAATGAGAACAGAGGGAGTTAAACATGATGTTAGAGAGAGTGCATGGGAGGACAGTGTAGGATGTTAGAGTGAAAGGACAGAGTGGGCAGCAGGGAGAAAGCAGAGAAAGTGAGGGCTGGGGGGAGGGGGCTGTTGCTAGGCTGTTGCTTGGCTGGCTGTCTGTCTCCTCCTGCACCCTCCTGGCTCCTGACTGGTGTCTTTCAAAAGGAAGCTGGCTGAAGTCAAGGCATTTCACTGGTTCCTGAGACTAGGGCAGGCCTGCTCCTAGTCCTAACCACACCAGGACCCAAGCTGGGGCCAGCGGGGGCGTGGGTGACCATACACAATGTCCCCTTTCTCTACTGCCTATCCCCATGCCCACTCCCTCTCCACAACTGCAGGGCACAACTGCGGTGCGACAGCCATGCAGGGCACAGTTGCAAAGACAGACAGAGTCCCATTATGATAGAACCCAGAGAGATCAAAATACACACATGTAGTGGCCCTCACCATAACAACAGGATTCTGTATAGACACAACCCTACAACCGCTCTCTAACACACACAACCACACTAACATACAAACACAACCGCACTAACACAACCGCACAAACACAAACACAACCGCACAAATAAAGATAAAAATAAAATAAAAACACAACCGCACAAACACACCCGCACTAACATACAACCCTACAACCGCACTAACACACACACACACAACCCTACAACTGCACTAACACACACAACCCTACAACCGCATTAACACACACAACCCTACAACCACCCACAACCGCACTAACACCTGCGCTAACACACACACCCGCACTAACACACACCCGCATGAACACCCACACCCACACACATAACCGCACTAACACCCCCCCACACACACACACAACCGCACTAACACCCACACACACCACCGCACTCTCACACACAATCGCACTCACACCCACAACCGCACTCACACCCACAACCGCACTCACACCCGCAACCGCACTCACACCCGCAACCGCACTCACACCCGCAACCGTACTAACACACCCAGAACCGCACTAACACAACTGCACTCAAACATACACAACCCTATCGCACTAACACACACCCGCACACACACACAACTGCACTAACACACACAACCCTTCAACCGCACTAACACACACACACACACACACAGCCGCATACAACTGCACAAACACACACAACCGCACTAACACACACAACCCTTCAACCGCACTAACACACACACACACACAGCCGCATACAACTGCACAAACACACACAGCCGCACTAACACACACACACACACAACCGCACTCACATGCACACCCCTACAACAGCACTAACACACACACACACACACAACCCTACAACCGCACTAACACACACCCGCACGCACACAGACACACATTATATATCCAGCTACACCAAAGGCTTATCTGGGATGGCTTAGCACACCTTCTGTGCGGAAGGCAGATCTGGGATCAGTTAAGCTACTTCCACAACCTGACAGCTGAACCAACACTGGGAGAGGAGAACCTGGATCTCCCTGCTGACTGGACGTGAATTAATTAATGGATGGATGGGTGCATGGTTGGATGAATGGAGGAATGAATGGGTGGATGGACCTTTGTAGTAGCTTTGAGCGTACACCATCACTTTTACTCTTCTGGGTCTTAAACCAAGTAAACAACCAATAAATCAACAAGTAAATCAACAAAAACAGAGTTGACCTCCTAAATACATGATGGCCTAGTACTCAGCATACCAGGACCAGCAGGGACAGCCTTCATATCGGTCTTGTTAGTCTACATTATGGAACATGTTTATTAATCACGGCCCACCAATACACCACATATCAAAATTAACCATGTAAGTAACACCACAGTGTTCCTGTGGTGACACCATACCATTGTGACAAGGTCAAGGAAACAAAAGTATCCCTTTAATAGTACAGGGTATTTCACCTACAATGGACTATTGTGTGTAACCTACTTTTCATTGCTTTTGTTGCACACAACAGTGGTCAGTGTTTCATCACAGCGGATAAGACAGGGAGAAGCTGCTCCATGCCATTGTTGTGTTGCTCAGCCTGGGTAGGGCTGGCTGGGTGTTACTGGGGTTACTTGTTGGGTCAACTAATCCTCTCTGTCCCTGAGCAGCTGATCTGTGATCTTTCTAATATCTCAGCAAACAGAGGCAGCATCCAGTGGAATAACAAGGGGAGAGGTACAGAGGCGAGGAGATGGGAGAGGAACGGAGGAGGAGATGGGAGAGGGACGGAGGAGGAGGAGATGGGAGGAGACCGAACGGGAGGGGAGGAGATGGGAGAGGAACGGGGGAGGAGGAGATGGGAGAGGAACGGAGGAGGAGGAGATGGGAGGAGACCGAACGGGAGGGGAGGAGATGGGAGAGAAACGGAAGAGGACATGGGAGGGGACCGAACGGGGAGGGGAGGAGATGGGAGAGGAACGGAGGAGGGGGAGATGGGAGAGGAACGGAGGAGGAGGACATGGGAGGAGACCGAACAGGAGGGGAGGAGATGGGAGAGGAATGGAGGAGGAGGAGGAGATGGGAGAGAAACGGAGGAGGAGGAGATTGGAGGAGACCGAACGGGAGGGGAGGGGGTGGGAGAGGAATAGAGGAGGAGGAGATGGGAGAGGAACGGAGGAGGAGGAGATGGGAGGAGACCGAACGGGAGGGGAGGGGATGGGAGAGGAATAGAGGAGGAGGAGATGGGAGAGAAACGGAGGAGGAGGAGATTGGAGGAGACCGAACGGGAGGGGAGGAGATGGGAGAGGAATAGAGGAGGAGGAGATGGGAGAGGAATGGAGGAGGAGGAGATGGGAGGAGACCGATCCGGAGGGGAGGAGATGGAAGAGAAACGGAGGAGGAGGAGATGGGAGGAGACCGAACGGGAGGGGAGGAGATGGGAGAGGAATAGAGGAGGAGGAGATGGGAGAGGAACGGAGGAGGAGACCGATCGGGAGGGGAGGAGATGGGAGAGGAATAGAGGAGGAGGAGAAGATGGAAGAGAAATGGAGGAGGAGGAGAAGATGGAAGAGAAACAGAGGGGGAGGAGATGGGAGAGGAACGGAGGAGGAGGAGAAGATGGAAGAGAAACAGAAGGAAGTGGAGGAGATGGGAGAGGAACCGAGGGTAGAGGAGGAGATGCTCGGGGCTCCCGAGTGGCACTGTGGTCTAAGGCACTGCATCTCAGTGCTAGAGGAGTCATTACAGACCCTGGCGCATACACACACACACAATGTGGTACAGTATGTTTCCAAAAAAGATCAGAACAGAGTAGTAAGGTTCTTCAATGAAAAGAACACCCTCCCTACAGTCAAACATGGGGAGGTTTGATAATGCTGTGGGGTTGCGTTGCTGCCTCTGGTACTGGGGGCCTTGAATGTGAGTAACGCATCATGAAATCAGCAGATTATAAAAGGTGATTTGGAGTCCAATGTTCAACCCAGTGTCCAAAAACTATGTCTCCATTGAAGGTTGTGGGTCTTCCAGCAGAACAACAACCCCAAACACACATCAAAAAGCACCCAGGAACGGTTCAAGAAGAAACGCTGGACTATTCTGGAATGGCTGGCAAAGAGTCGAGATCTGAAAACACATCCATTATCTATGGCGAGAGCTGAAAACACATCCATTACCTATGGCGAGAGCTGAAAACACATCCATTACCTATGGCGAGAGCTGAAAACACATCCATTACCTATGGCGAGAGCTGAAAACACATCCATTACCTATGGATGAGAGCTGAAAACACATCCATTATCTATGGTGAGAGCTGAAAACACATCCGTTACCTATGGCGAGAGCTGAAAACACATCCATTACCTATGGATGAGAGCTGAAAACACATCCATTATCTATGGTGAGAGCTGAAAACACATCCGTTACCTATGGTGAGAGCTGAAAACACATCCATTATCTATGGCGAGAGCTGAAAACAGCAGTTGGTGGAGGGCACCCCTCAAACGTGAAAGAATTAGAGCAGTTTGCTGAAAATTGAGCCCAATTGCCAGTAGAAAGGTGCAGGAAGCTACAAGAAGCATTTGTCAGGAGTCATCTTGGCCAACAGCTGTGCAAACAAGTACTAGTTTCAGGGTGCCAATAATGTTGTCCATGTTAATTGTATTTATTTTCTGAATTACATTTCTAAACTTAAGTTTGCAAAAATACTATTAATTCTTCTGGGGCGGCAGGGTAGCCTAGTGGTTAGAGCTTTAGACTAAAACAGGAAGGTTACAAGTTCATACCCCTGAGCTGACAAGGTATAAATCTGTTGTTCTGCCCCTGAACAGGCAGTTAACCCACTGTTCCTAGGCTGTCATTGAAAATAAGAATTTGTTCTTAACTGACTTGCCTAGTTAAATAAATGTTCAAATAAATAAAAAATGTTGAAAATCCAATAAGGTGTGGAGATCAAATGTTTTTGATTTTTTATTTCAACTTTAGAAGAAATTGAGAATTATTTAAGAAAAGTGCAAGGGTGACCTATCATATAGTGTATTTGACCTTAGACAGCACTCTGGGCTACAGGCTAATTATAGCCTTTTTAGGGCCCTCCCCTCTGCCTGTGACCCCCAGTAAAAGGACAGGGGGGGCATGGGACTGGCCAGTGACTTGGAGGACAGAGCCCTGGAAAGCACACTCACTAATGCAGTCACTCAGGCATCTCCACTATATCTGTCAATGATCTACAGTGTGTGTGTGTGTGTGTGTGTGTGTGTGTGTGTGTGTGTGTACAGGCATCATGCTGACCCCTCTATTGGGAACCATTTGTTTCACTGGGCTGTTTCCTGTTCCCATCAGCAGGCAGTGGGCTGGGAATTCCTGCATTCCGTAGACAAAAGGGCTTCACAGCGCTGTCACTGACTAGGTGTTTTACTGTGGCCCTTAGGAGCGTCATAACTGAGGTGAGCGAGAGAGCCATGAAAAACAAGAATCACAGCTCAGAGGAGCCAAGAATGTGGTGATTCCTATTTTAAAAAGGGACTTGTTAAAAGGGTAGGTAACATAAACGTAACCTCATGCAACATATGGATTTGCATTAGTATACGCATCAAAAGTCCTGATGCAAAATTACACCTATTTTTCAAGTTATTACATGAAACTGATCAGAATTCCAAAGAATGCCAAAGTCATGCCAGAAAATGTTTTGCGGGGTGTGACATTATATGAAGGATCCGGCAAGCTAGCCGATTCCCTATAATGTAAACTTCAACAGAAATAACTTAAAATGTGTATTGAACAAAAATATAAAAACACAACATATGTAAAGTGTTAGTCCCATGTTTCATGAGCCGAAATAAAAGGTCCCAGAAATGATGAAAGTCCAACAAAGCTGTTGCCAGAGAATTGAATGTTAATTTCTCTACCGTAAGCTGACTCCAACATCAATTTTGAGAATTTTGCAGTATGTCCAAAATCAGCCTCACAACCGCAGACCACGTATAACCATGCCAGCCCAGGACCTCCACATCCGGCTTCT
This sequence comes from Oncorhynchus tshawytscha, assembly GCF_018296145.1. Lineage (NCBI taxonomy): Eukaryota > Metazoa > Chordata > Actinopteri > Salmoniformes > Salmonidae > Oncorhynchus > Oncorhynchus tshawytscha. The sequence goes on from NC_056432.1 coordinate 12,702,320, forward strand.
TCACCTGTGGGATCATCTGAGACCAGCAGCCAGGACAGCTGATGAAACTGTGGATTTGCACAACTGAATAATTTTTGCACAAACTGTCAGAAACGGTCTCAAGGAAGCTCATCTGTGTGCTCGTCGTCCTCACCAGGGTCTTGACATAACTGCAGTTCGGTGTCGTAAAGGTCTTTAGTTGGAAAATGCTCACCTTCGATGGCCACTGGTATGCTGGAAAAGTGTGCTCTTCACGGATGAATACCAGTTTCAACTGTACCGGGCAGATGGCAGACAACGTGTATGGAATCGTGTGGGCGAGCGGTTTGCTGATGCCAACGTTGTGAACAGGGTGCCACATGGTGGCGGTGGGGTTATGGTATGGGCAGGCATAAGCTACGGACAACGAACACAATTGCATTTTGTCGGCCGTCGCTGTAAATATAAATGTATTCTTAACTGACTTGCCTAGTTAAATAAAGGTTCAGTTTAAAAAATATATCAATGTCAATTTGAATGCGACGAAATCCTGAGGACCATTGTCATGGCATTCATCCGCCGCCATCACCTCATGTTTCAGCATAATAATGTCGCAACAATCTGTACACAATTCCTGGAAGCTGAGAATGTCCCAGTTCTTCCATGGCCTGCATACTCACCAGACATGACACAGATTGAGCATGTTTGGGATGCTCTGGATCTATGTGTACGACAGCGTGTTCCAGTTCTCACCAATATCCAGCAACTTTGAACAGCCATTGAAGAGGAGTGGGACAACATTCCACAGGCCTCAATTAACAGCCTGGTCAACTCTATGCAAAGAGTGTCACAATGTATGAGGCAATGGGCACACCAGATACTGACTGGTTTTCTGATCCATGTCCCTACCTTTAAGGTATCCGTGACCAACAGACGCATATTTCCCATTAATGTGAAATGTATTGATTAGGGCCTAATGAAATTATTTCAATTGACTGATTTCCTTATATTAACTGTAACTCAGTAAAATCTTTGATATTGTTGCATGTTGCGTTTATATTTTTGTTCACTGTATATATGTATAACTTTGAGCTGGATTGCCTGTCTTTGCAATTCGTATATTCTGGTAATAGACGCCCAATGGGCGTTGTTGGTGCCCCCTTGTGTACTAAGCCGGTAATACCGTAAATCCCGGTGTGAGAGAAGGACGGTATGAGGGTACGCAGATAGGACAATCTGGTTACAGCCAAACCTACCACCTAACCAGTTATCAAATAATGTTACCGGTATATGCAGTTATATCTTAGCCAGCCAGCTGTAGCTAGTTATTTTGCCAGGGACCTCACAAGACAATATTATCATGATACTTTGGTGCCAATATGATATTTATTGCGATTCCCATGATTCTATTTCTATTGCAATTCGATACAAGGATTTTATTGTATTCCAAACATATTGCTCACCATATGTTTGCTGCAGAGGCACAAGAGAGAGCCATGAGAAAACAAGTTGAGATCAGTCATAGAAATAAAAGCGCTGAAAATAAATTGGCTCCCTGTTAAAAAAAAAGAGAACAAACTGTGAAGGAAAAATACTGGAGTTTTTGTGCAGGTACAGCCAACTAGCGCAAACATATTGCGATATAAATGATACAAAATATCGTAAAAAAGAACATCCCGATATGGAACTATCAATTTTCCCCCATCACTATTAGCTAGCCAGCTAACTAGCCTAGATAGCCAAGTAGTAAGCCAGAGAACACCAACTAGTCTAGCACAGGCAGGAAGCCACAAAACACAACAATAAATCCAGCAGATAGAGAGAAGAGTTACCTCATCCTTGTGGGTATTATTACTGCAACCATCAACAACAAACCTCCTTGGCATATTTAGCTTTTTAAAAAGCTGTTGGGTCTGAAATGTAAACTAAAACTAGCTACAGATGACGGAAAACTAAAACAACTCACCTCGCTTGACTACCAAATGCACAGGAGAAGAGGAGATGCACTTTGTTGAATTAATTTATATTGTTTCATCTTCATGGATGTACATAGTAGTTCACCAATACCAACACTTGGGCTTGAATGTAATTACATACTAGCATGGCTAGTAGCTAACATTAGCCAGCTGGAGCTAGCTAGGTAGCACCAGTTCTCCACATGACATTTACAATAGTGCATTGTGGGTAGTTCCGAAGATATCCGAAAATATGTTGACTACAACTAAGTTACTAAGTCATTGACCACACTACATTGTTACTTTGGTGAGTAAAAACTCATGCTATCTACCCTTTAAAACCTGAACAAACAGGGATGTTGTAAGGAGGGTAAGGAGTGTCTACCTGGATGACTAAAAACAAACCATAACTTGCTGTGAGCCGGAGCATTGACATACTCTGATTATGTAAAGGTCTGGAATGCTGGCTCTGACCCTCTGGGTGTGTTCTCTTGTTCTATGTAAGCACAGCAGCTCAGGACAGCTGCACACCGATGACCAATGTCTTACCAGTAGAACTCCAGGAACTAAGCTGAGAACTCATGTTTGCACCTTGGACAGATACAAGCCTCCCAGACAGCAACAAGGGGGAAGTTTACTGTTTTTAGTCATCCACAGGACTCTTCTAAACTACCAACCTTTAGGGCAAATGATGGTCTGCTACAGCTTATGGAGGCCACGCTGCAGCACACGGAGAACTCAGCATGGAGTTGTAGTGGGTCGCACAGCTCTACCACATATATATAATCGATTCCAGCAACCCACCCAGACAGGGAAACCATTGCAGACACTGAAGAGAAACACAAGCCTGTTTACTGAGATCCTACACTGACAACCCAGTTGGGATCTCTTTGTTGAGAGTGTATCTGCCACTGCTTTCTGCCAGCATAGAACACAGATTCAGCATGTAGACTGACTGGCTTTTTCCAGTTTGTTTGTGAAGTAAACAAGTCAGTGGCTCAAAGGAAGCTCTTTCATAGAGTATAAATGAGTGGTTTGAGACTGATTGACATCTGGTGACTGGGATGAAAGGGTACAACTCGTGAGAGCATCAGTGATGATTCTGTAATGATTGAGGGATTGAGGATTCAACGGGGAGGCAGGGAACGTCAGGGGCAAAGCCGGTGTTATAAATTCTCTTCTGGACACAAAGGAGACCCATCTGGGTGGGGGTGTCCGTGTGTGGTATTGTTCTTCTATCCTCATGGGGACCTGAAACCCCCAAATGTCCCCACAAGGATAGTAAAATGAGGGAAATTCTTCCTCGTGGGAACATTTCCCACGTCTCCATGAAGACAAAGGCTATTTTCATTTTAGGGGTTAGGTTTAGGGTTAGAATTAGGGTTAAGGGTTAGGGAAAATAGGATTTTGAATGGAAATAAACTTTAGGTCCCCAAGAGGATAGAAGAACAAGTGTGTGTTTGTGAGTATGCGTGTGCCCATTAGACACCCACTGTTCTATTAAAAAGTCATGTTGTCCATCGTATACCCAAATGGACCAACTGGCTTTCTGTTTGGGCCAGATGAACTAAGACACAGCTCCATGAGTAGTGGAGGTGAGATGCCAACCTGTGCCATGGTGATACTACTGCACCCTTCAGCACAGCACCCTTCAGGTCCCACAGTTGCAGAGGCTGACACTCCCATTGTCACTTAGATGGTGGGTCACGACCTTCAATGGGTTTGAATGTTTTTTTTTATTGTAATAAAATACTCCAGTCTGACCTTAAACAACTAATACCAGGTAGAAAGTGTGTAAAAATGATAATGAACCTATATTTTTTTAAATAATTTAACCTCTATACTAGTATTTAAAATATAGAGTTATTAGCAGTGCTAATTCACGGATGTGGATGATTTTGTGGTCTCAAACCAGTAAGCTTAACATTATGGGCAAAATTGAATTATTGACAATAAAAAAAGAAGGGACTGTTGTCATATAATTGGTCAATTTACTATCAATATAGAATGAAACATAGTTTTCCAGATTTCAACAACTAAAAACTAAAGATCACCATGCGAATATTGGATGACAGAAAACCTGGTTAAAGGTCCCAAGGTAAAACCAGTAGATGACACGCTCCTAACACACAACAGCTGCAGAGCTAACATAGTTTCACAATAGAGCAGCCAAGCGTCCAAAAATGTTACATTAGAATTTCCTTTTGATATTCCCTGTATGATTTCCAATGGCCATGTGTCTCCTGCCTCTCTCCTCAGATTAAAGCCTCCATGCAGTGTTTTAATGTTATTTTTAAATCATTACTGTAGGTCTAATAAATCACTGTGTGTGTTTATTTAATGAAAATAACTCCAAAATATAATTGTAATAATTTAGTTCCCCGAGGATCTTTTGGCCATTGAAATGCTGTCTGATTGTGTGGGAGAAATAAATCAGAATATATTTACATACACAGCCCTGATTGGCTGATAGGATGGTCTAGAGCCCTCTCTCTTACCCAGATGAATGGTCATTGGTCTATTATAAATCAGATCAGATTGTGATGTCATGATCTGGGCTAAAAACTCCACCCCACCTGAACAGGCAGACATTTCTGCCATCTTTTCAAACAGCTCATACACAAAAAGGGCATTATCATAATTTTCACAATTTCAGAGTGTTATTTTAACCTTCTAGTGCAGAAATATTCAATGCCCCTTTAGTTCAGACACTCTGCTCGTCAAAGAACAGACACATTGTGTTCTCTGTGAGGTGGACTGTAATGCTCAGCTTAGTCCCAAAATGACTAAATTGTTATGTATAATGTTCACATCAACGAAATAACACTGACTACATAAGAACCAGTACAGTCCTATTTCACTTGGCAATTGATACGTATTGCATGATTAGGCCTCTCTTCCTTTCCATCTCTCTTTCCCTGTCACACGCACCCACGTTTACCCCATTGGGGACTTGTGAGTCCCACACATACAGCATGCAGCTGCAGATAGAGTGTTAGTACGCTGGGTTAGAGAGTAAGTAACTGTACATGACTTGTGGTGTTTTCTGTTCTCTCTCACTGAGAACTTCTGGAGACCACACCAGAGTAAGCATGACACCTTGGTCAGGGACATTCTTCAGCTAGCCCCTCCTAACTCTTAATATGTAAAAGCAGCGGAGCTGGGAACTCACTCAGTAAACTGGCTCATGTAGTCTACTGTATGTACACAGTTCAGTGGAAAGTCGGAATTGAGCGCCTGTACACGCTGGTCCCTGCCACATCAGATACTGTCTGAGATAGACCACAGCTTACTCGCTCTCCCTGTCTATTGCCACCCTATGATTTGTACACCTACACTTCAAAATATAACTTAACTGAAACGCCCTGCTTGACTTCGACTAGCAGGTGAAAGAAGAGCTAGGACATCAGCTCCTGTGAGAGGCGCTGGGAATCAGTTGTGACAGTGATAGCTTCCATAAAAGTGCAGTCAACCTTTGGGGACGGTCTACGTTAATTACCTGTAAACTCAGGGCAATCTGGCGAATGTACATCATGTTCAGGTCCTCCAAAATGCGCAGTTTGTCCTCCATATCAGCGTATCTGTCCATTGGCATCCCTCGAAGAAATATCCACAAATTGAGGTAGCCTATGATTTAAGGTTTTCACTTCCACGCCCCCCTTTTAAAATGAATTTGTTACAAATGTGAGGCGTTTAAGGGAGCTGAGAACTCAAATTCCCAAGGAAAAAAATGCTACGAACGCTTATGGTGGCAAATGAAAAACTTAGCAGACAGTAACATGAAGATTTAGAGAAAATACTAATTTTGAGAATGTACTGTTAGATAAAGTACTGGAGACGCGCAGCGGTCTCCAAATCCAATACGCAAAGAGCATACGCCATAAACTTTGTGTCTTTCGAACTATTCAAACCAGTTTCTCTGTTAAAACTGCACAGCACTGACTTTTCCGCGAACCAAAGAGGTAGAGAGACGTGTGCGAGCGCCCTAACAGTATACAGTAACACTGTTCATAAAACATACAGCTAGTCCACAGTGTATATTCTTGGCTACTTCTTTTCAAGCAACAAAGGGCCTCTCAAACACCCACAGTCAACACCCCTCCTGGGCAGTTGCGGAAAGAATGGTCCTTTTTAATGCAATTATTCTCTTTGTGTCCTTGCGTCCTGATTGTGAGGGTGCCGTCTGTCCACTGTGACAAGACCTCTCCGCAAAAGGGCATCGCCTCCGCGGGAACGAACAGCACAGCAACCCCACTGTGCGCAATAATCGCTACAGGAGCCGGGGGAACTCGCGCTAAATTAACCCGTACAACGCGCCTCTCGAAACGGAGCATTAAACACAAAGTGGGAGAAAATAAAGAAAGAAAGAGACTCCACTCCCTTTAAAATAAACAAATACGAAATACCAAACAATTAAAGGGGCATCTGAAAAAAAGGAAGTGGCGAGGGGGATAGCTTTGTTCTTTTCAGACACTTGATAACAAGTGATATTAAAATCGTGTCAGATGGCGCATTACCACACTTAGATAAAACAAGAAAAAAATATGCCCAACCTAACAGCAAATGAAAGACTAACCCCTGAAAACCTCGCTATCGTAAGGCAACGGTGACAAAGAATGAGATGAGAAAAAATATCTGAATTATTCATATTTTAAGAGTGGACATCGTTCGTTTCTGTATATTCACGGACGAGAGGGAACTATTATGCATAATGACGGACACCGGGGCTTTTGGGATGGTCAATTAAAATGCATATTTGACAATACAAGTCCCGTATGACATAAACCTTTCCATTGCTTATTTAATAATGTATTATAGACTATTCAGGAAAACCCTGTCAATTTAAAAAGAGGCGTCCTCAAACGGAAAACAGGCTAATGGATGGAATTATCCCATTTAAATAACATTTTTTTTTAGCTAGTATCATTAATGAAATTGTGAAAACTATCAGTTGAAACCATAGGTCTATTACTGAATTTGATACTCTAAAAATAGTCTACAATTTAGGGCTTGCAATCGATGGGAAGTGTATTTCCAAGGTGTAGCCTAATAAATAGTCTACAATTTGGGCTTGCAATCGAAGTGTATTTCCAAGTAGTAGCCTATTAAAGATGTCAGGCGTATATGTTTATGAGAAAAAATGTGTTTTCCAAGCATCAGTGAATTTATTAACAGTATAACTTTCCAATGTTTTCTCAGTTCACGCAGCCAAATGTTGGTGCCCAGTCTTCAACTCTTGAAGCGCTGGCTCTCTAACTTGCACAGTTATAGTTATTTCTAGGTGTTCCTCTTCACCAGTGGAACTTCGGAGTCCTGAAATTGAGAAAATCCCAAAGCTAAACGTTCTAGAGTCCACTTTCTGCCAAATGTTCCTCTCATTTTCCTCTGAGAAACTTCTGGGGTTATGTCTTCTGTGTTCTTCAAAACAGTAACGAAATGGAGATGGCTGAAATCAAGAAAACTGCTCCCAAATCCGGGCCGATCCCACCATCATTTTTTGTCTCCTGTCTCATTTGCGCGCGTCCTGTAGCGGGTTCAGGCGTTCCAGTGAATTACAGATGATGTGCCAGTGCATCTGGTGTGTGTGTCCTTCCATGTGGCGTGGGAGAGACCGCAATAACTACAAGCGAAGCCCCTCACAGGAAACTGGGGTCATCCCGCGCACAACTCTCACGACCTTCTTACACACATTTATTCCTCTGTTGTTCACAAACACTACAAAATAAAAACACATGTGCACGCACAATTCCCTGCACCGCCCCCCGAAAAAACACACACTTCCATGTCATCCTCATTCTTTCACACAAACACATATTTGCTCAAGTGAATGTTATACTCTAGGGTTTACAAGACAGGGATAAGGTAAAAATCTGAAAACAAATCAACTGTACTAAGCCTCCCCCCACCACCACCACAGAGCACAGGAGCAGTAGCTCACCAGGTCATTTCCCCAAGAAAAGCCTTCAGCCTGAAGTTTAAATTACCCAGCTAATCTTCCTCAGACACTGGGTTAGGCTATGTACAGTAAGAAAATAGATGTATTGTTCTAGTGGAGGGAGGTGAAAAGATACATAGTGGATTAGAATGCACTGGAGGGAGGGTGTTTAGTGTTTATGAAAACAGCCTGTGACTGGTTCAGAGGTTAAACCTCCCAGTACCACCTAGCAGTCCCCCCAGAAACTCTATCTGACATGTGGAACTCTGCAGCAGCAGGTTGGGCAAAATCCTGTATGTAAGTCACTTGTCAAAACTTCAAAACCACAGTACTAAAACAACATTAGAATGTTAAAGCACAAGGGAAAGAATCCTCTGCATAGTGCTCTCAGAGGCAGGAGAGAACCCCTATTCTCGTCTCTCAAGGCTTCTTTCTGCTGAGAAGAGTTCCAATGCTAGCGGGAGGTGTGTGAAGTCATTCCATTGCCCATTCAGGCATTAGGGCACATCTTTAGATCATGGATTCATGTGATTCTAGGACTTCGAGGCAGTGAAATCTATAGACTATTTTGATGGAAAAGGTCACATACACAGAGCCAAGAACTATTCTAGAATTGTAGCATCAGAACTAATCAGTTGCTTCTTTTACATTACAGAACCATTCTATTATAATGTACCTGCGTCTATGTTCACCATATTTGATCAAATAGGAGAACATGTGGAAAATATGATGACCATGTCCCAAGGTGAGATGGCCCGAGAAAGAGAGAGAATCTTATCACATAACACACACATTCCTCAGTGTGCCAGTCTAGCTTGCCCTGGACCTTACGTAACAGCCTGGGATATTGGCTGCGTTCACAATGCCCGGCGTGCTCTGTGTTCCTGAGCGGATGTGTAGAGTAATATGGGACATTTCCTGTCTGTAATCAGCAGGGTGGAACACACGGCCAGTCGGCCAGTCAATAGGTAGTGGCTATTAGCTACAGACTAGCCAATCCTGGTCTTTGTTCCTCACCTGATTAAACTCCACATGATCTAGAGGTCGAAGACTATGATTGATATAGTCTTCGATATTATGAATCATGTGTTTTAGTGCGGGGTCGAAACAAAATCCTGCATACACTGGAGCCCTTCAAGAGCAGGGTTGGCCAGTCACTGCTATGGATACATTATTATTTATTTTTTTTACCTTTATTTAACTAGGCAAGTCAGTTAAGAACAAATTCTTATTTTCAATGACGGCCTAGGAACAGTGGGTTAACTGCCTGTTCAGGGGCAGAACGACAGATTGGTACCTTGTCAGCTCGGGGATTCGAACTTGCAACCTTTCGGTTACTAGTCCAACGCTCTAACCACTAGGCTACCCTGCCACCCCAGGGTAGCCTAGTGGGGATGAAGGGATGGCAGCTAAGAAGATAAAGGGAGAGTCTCCACTGTCCACTGTGTAACTTTAGCCCATTAAACATTAACCGACCAGCATGATTGAATTGGATTCTTTCACATGAGGAGAGAAACCCCCTGTTGGTTTGAACATTTACTGTTCAGGTCATCAGTCAACCTACTGAATCACTAGGTTAGATGGGCCTGTCTAAAACCCATTCCAATTCTTATCTCTGGCACAATTATTGACAAAAGAAGCAATGTTGATTGGTCAAATGAACAATTATTGATTTTTTTTAAAAATAGGGCTTCCTGTGTAAACACAGTCAGAGTAGGAAAGGGAGTACAGATACATTGTCACGACTTCTGCCGAAGTCGGTTCCTCTCCGTGTTCAGGCGGTGTTCTGCCGAAGTCGGTTCCTCTCCGTGTTCAGGCGGTGTTCGGCGGACAACATCACCGGTTTTCTAGCCACCATCAATCTATTTTTCATGTTCCATTTGTTTTGTCTCATCTGGTTTCAATTGGTTTCAATTCCCTAATTATATGTTGTATATGTTCCCTCTGTTTCCCCCATGTCCTTGTCGGGAATTGTTTATTGTAAGTACGTGTTTTATGTAACTGGGGCGATACAGGTTTCATGCCCATGTGTTTTGTTATTTTTGTATGCCGGTAGTTATGTACATTAAACGGCTCCGGCTATTTACCAAGTTCTGCTCTCCTGCGTTTGACTTCCATGCTACCAGTTACACACCCCTGACATACATGGGGACGTGTTGAACTGACCATGTTCTGCTCTCCTGCGTTTGACTTCCATGCTACCAGTTACACACCCCTGACATACATGGGGACGTGTCGAACTGACCATGTTCTGCTCTCCTGCGTTTGACTTCCATGCTACCAGTTACACACCCCTGACATACATGGGGACGTGTCGAACTGACCATGTTCTGCTCTCCTGCGTTTGACTTCCATGCTACCAGTTACACACCCCTAACATACATGGGGACGTGTCGAACTGACCATGTTCTGCTCTCCTGCGTTTGACTTCCATGCTAACAGTTACACACCCCTGACATACATGGGGACGTGTTGAACTGACCATGTTCTGCTCTCCTGCGTTTGACTTCCATGCTAACAGTTACACACCCCTGACATACATGGGGACGTGTTGAACTGACCAAGTTCTGCTCTCCTGCGTTTGACTTCCATGCTAACAGTTACACACCCCTGACATACATGGGGACGTGTCGAACTGACCAAGTTGCAAAGGTCCAAAATACTTGAGGGTATTTCTATCAAAAAAGGACCCATGAACACAAAACATGAAGTTCCTAGGTGCACATCAACTTGGGTGTCAAATTTCAACCTTTCTTCATCTTCAAAATGTGGCAGAAGAAAAGGCTTTGATAAACAGATGGAAAGGGTCTAGGAAAGCACATTCAGAAATACACTGACTGTGGCATTCAGAAATACATCAAAACACAATGTTGACATAAAGACCACCGCCAACTAATATCAACACTTATATTTAGTTTTTGACAAATTCTTTACCTTCCGTAAATATTGCCTTCTGTCTCGTAAATATTGCCTTCTGTCTTGTAATTTACAATTACCAACAACCCATATATCTTGAAGATATTTCCTCATTTCTCTCCCTCATGAGGAGGAAGGATAATGAAAGTTCACAGAATTAACAAGTAATGGTAGACCTATCATATTAGTTATAGCGATTTTACTGATATCAACTTTGTTTATAAATTAAGTGATTCAAACTTGTAAGTCAGTTACCAATTTGGTAACAGAAGTACCCCAAAAAATCCTTAATGGAATTACTGCAACTGAATTGGCTTCAATGGGAAATCATAATAGTCATGAACCACAGTTGGGTCACCTGCTATGTTCCTCCCTTCCACCAGCATACCATTATGTTCAGCTCATAAATGGAAATCTGAACCTATCATAGATTTATGCTTCACAAGTTTGGATTGCAGTGAATAGAGCACAGTACAATACAGTACAGTAGAGTACAGTAGAGCATAGTACACTGCTCAAAAAAATAAAGGGAACACTTAAACAACACAATGTAACTCCAAGTCAATCACACTTCTGTGAAATCAAACAGTCCACTTAGGAAGCAACACTGATTGACAATAAATTTCACATGCTGTTGTGCAAATGGAATAGACAACAGGTGGCAATTATAGGCAATTAGCAAGACACCCCCAATAAAGGAGTGGTTCTGCAGGTGGGGACCACAGACCACTTCTCAGTTCCTATGCTTCCTGGCTGATGTTTTGGTCACTTTTGAATGATGGCGGTGCTTTCACTCTACTGGTAGCATGAGACGGAGTTTACAACCCACGCACGTGGAGGCCACACACACTACTGAGCCTCATTTTGACTTGTTTTAAGGACATTACATTAAAGTTGGATCAGCCTGTAGTGTGGTTTTCCACTTTAATTTTGATTGTGACTCCAAATCCAGACCTCCAAGGGTTGATAAATTTGATTTCCATTGATAAGTTTTGTGTGATTTTGTTGTCAGCACATTCAACTATGTAAAGAAAAACGTATTTAATAATAATATTTAATCCATTCAGATATAGGATGTGTTATTTTAGTGTTCCCTTTATTTTTTTGAGCAGTGTATATTGTACTGTACTGAAATATACTGTACTATACTGTGATGTCCAAACTTGTAAAACATGAGGAGAATGACATTCATATTTATGAATTTCTTTGTCGTACAAATCAGGAACCAACGATGTAAAATAGTTTTTTTTTTTTTTTTCCAGAGTCAAGGTGTCATGTCATCGCTGACAACACATTCTTTCTGCAGACATCTTTCAATCTTAATCCGGAGATGATAGCTAACAGAGTTTTTGGGAAACGTGGTCGCATAAAAACCTGAGAAAGATTTGAAGGTAATATAGTTACTCATGTTTGCATCTGCACAGTTCTTACACTAAATTCGTTTTTTGTTCATTTTTTAGGGGAAATTGTTAAAAGTAGTCCTTGTGTATGGAGTTGTACTGTTTGTTAAACTGTGAAAATCAAATGTTTTTTGTTTGTGTTAGCAGTTGATGTTATTCTTTAATAACACAGACCCCAAAGCAAATCAATGGGAGGAAAATAGGTTTATTCGAAGAGGACAAATCATATAGAAGTAGATGGTCATTCTCCCCTGTCCTCAGTGATGCTCTCCAGTGAACAATGGGACAGAATGTAGTTTATAACCCAGCCCTAACTGGGTCAAATGGCCCAATAACAAGTATCCTATTTCAGGTTGAATATATAGACAAACTCCTCCCATGCCTCTGCATTAATCCCCTATTACAGAAAATGCACCATTTCCTTTGATCGTTAGTACTGCATTGACCCCTCGTCCTCCGTCTCTGCGTTGTGTATTTATCTTCTAAATATTCTTATATTTAACATACATTTTCAAGAGAAAAAAACTGAGCCAGAGTGTAATTCCGTTACCGTGGAATTCCATTAATACTATGTGTGTGTAAGTCCTTTCAGTAGGAGAGAGTACCAGAGTCAGATCCGTTTAAGTGTCTCCAGTCTGCCAACAGTCAGGCAGCAGGGCAGGGCCCCAAACCACAACAAAAGTACCCTGGCTGTCATCTACCCCCAATCGGTAAACTGAGCCCCACCCACGCCACAGCTCCCACGCACAAACATCAGCATGCGCTGATATAGACACATATAAATAGAAAGACTGTGGGAAAACATACGCAAAACATCCCCCCACACACACAAACTCTCAAGGACACTTTGAGACGGTCAAGGACTGTGTGAACTTGTGAGCCAATAAATTATCTATGGAATTGGGTGTTAGTCTGAGAAACCATTTGATGATGCGGTACACTGTCTGTGTGATTCAGTGTGTTTTTCTTCTAGTGGGAGTCAGTAGGAGTCAGTCGGCAGGCGTATCATGCAACACACCTGTTTCACCTAATGATATCGTCTGATGAGCTGTGAAACCAGACGGCAGTCATACAGAAACCTCCGGAGGACACAGACCCAGACAGATGACAGAGGGAATTCACTTTGTTGTCTGTTCTCAATGTGACATCACAGCTCACTACAATACTGTAAACGAGCTTTCACAATAGTTTTTAACAGATTTTGCAATATAGAGTGATATCATTGTTTTCTATCATTAGTGGGCATGTAGCATAAGAACAGTGAATCACACACTTGGAGCGGTATGGGAGAGTAGTAGTCTATGTCACGTTTTTCCAGCATCAGTAGCAGAAGCAGAGCTAGCATAGGGACCTTTGACTCATTTGAAATATCTCAGCAGCATTCTTGGCTGACAACTACGAGAGAGAAACAGTGAGTACACACACACACACACACACACACACACACACACACACACACACACACACACACACACACACACCACACACAGCTAACAGGCTACACATGTTCACTGACACAAGCATTTCCTCCACACTTATCCCTCTGGAGACACTTCAACACCAAGTCAGCTGGAGCCTGCAGGAACTTTCTGTGAGCCTCCAAGCCACCCTCCCTGGCCGCCTGTAAGCCCTCAGTCACTGTACATACGCTAAGCTTCATCCCATCACCCTGTACCTCAATTAACTCGTCATGAGCACATTAGCCAATTCAACTCCATTGATTTCCATCCTCATGAAGGTAACGTCTATATTGTGACAATTCATTGTTTTGTCTCTTTTGGATGAAGTTGAATTTCTATGGCTCATCAATTTGTCTTTAGAGACTCATTTTGATGGATACTCAGAGAGATGAATCCTAGATTTACATGTATATACATTCTACATACAGTAGTTATGTAGACAATAGTTAGACAGAATGATACGTTTTTGCTCTGTACTAGATAAGGACATTACACAATGGAACAATGGCTCCCTCTACAGGAACAACTGCAAATGGCGCATTCCATTTTTATACTTGGTGAGACTCTTAGCGCGCGCACACACACACACACACACACACACAGGATGTGAGTACTAAGTGAATCCACAACAAACCAAGAACTCTGTGTTAGTCCAAACAAAGCAATTAAGAGTAAACAAGTTTGAGGAGAGGTTGAGTACAGCACTGCTGGAAGACAGTGTTCAGTTGTCTTGTTTTCCTTCTTCGGGAAGTGAAAGAGAACCACAGCAGAGAGAAACTGCAGACCTATTTTCTATCACCAACTGCCCTCTGAGGCCACAGTCAGTGTTCAAATGGGGGCAGTAAGAATGGGAATGGGGTCACTGGAGAAAAATCCATTCTGTAGCTATTAAAAATCCAATCTGTCGCTATTACCTGAAGAGAGGTTGTAATGAGCATGAAGGGAACTATAAACTAAAAAAGGGAACCAGAAATTAAAATAAAAATCAAGGCTAAAAGGGTACTCAACAACAACTGAAAATGGACAGTTAGGTACACCTATTGGTGTACAAACACAGTCGCTCATTCCTCCAGACCAACCGTAACCAGTGACCTCAGCCCTTGCAAACTCAACAGCTGTCGAGCATCCAAAAGTTGAAGTGGATTTCACAATAGAGTGGCATTGTTTTCTCAGTCAAATCATAATCAAATTGTATGTCACATGCGCCAAATACAACGGATGTAGACCTCATCGTGATACACTCACAGCCCTTCCCAACGATGCAGAGTTAGAAAATACAACGGGTGTAGACCTCATCGTGAAACACTCACAGCCCTTCCCAACGATGCAGAGTTAGAAAATACAACGGTGTAGACCTCATCGTGAAACACTTCCCAACGATGCAGCCCTTCCCAACGATGCAGAGTTAGAAAATACAACGGGTGTAGACCTCATCGTGAAACACTCACAGCCCTTCCCAACGATGCAGAGTTAGAAAATACAACGGGTGTAGACCTCATCGAAACACTCACAGCCCTTCCCAACGATACAGAGTTAGAAAATACAACGGATGTAGACCTCATCGTGAAACACTCACAGCCCTTCCCAACGATGCAGAGTTAGAAAATACAACGGGTGTAGACCTCATCGTGAAACACTCACAGCCCTTCCCAACGATGCAGAGTTAAAAAATACAAATAGTAACGCAAGAGGAATAAAATACACAAGAATGGAGCTATAAACAGGGTGTACCAGTATCAAATCAAATTTTATTGGTCACATACACATGGTTAGCAGATGTTATTGTGTGTGGCGAAATACTTGTGCTTCTAGTTCTGACAGTGCAGCAATATCAACAAGTAATATTTAACAATTCTACAACTACCTAATACACACAAATCTAAGTAATAAGATTATATAAATATAAATATATGGATGAGCAATGACAGAGCAGCATAGGCAAGAGGCAATAGATGGTATAAAATACAGTATATACATATGAGATGAGTAATGCAAGATATGTAAACATTATTAAAGTGGCATTATTAAAGTAACTAGTGATCCTTTTATGAAAGTGGCCAATGATTTCAAGTCTGTATGTAGGCAGCAGCCTCTCTGTGTTAGTGATGGCTGTTTAACAGTCTGATGGCCTTGAGAAAGAAGTTGTTTTTCAGTCTCTCTGTCCCAGCTTTGATGCACCTGTACTGACCTCGCCTTCTGGATGGTAGCGGGGTGAACAGGCAGTGGCTCGGGTGGCTGTTGTCCTTGATGATCTTTTTGGCCTTCCTGTGACATTGGGTGCTATAGATGTCCTGGAGGGCAGGTAGTTTGCCCCCGGTGATGCATTGTGCAGACTGCACCACCCACAACCGCAGGGCTCTCCAGAGGGTGGAGAGAGTTGCCATACCAGGCGGTGATACAGCCTGACAGGATGCTCTCAATTGTGCATCTGTAAAAGTTTGTTAGGGTTTTAGGTAACAAGCCAAATTTCTTCAGCCTCCTGAGTTTGAAGGGGCGCTGTGGCTCCTTCTTCACCGCACTGTCTGTGTGGGTGGACCATTTCAGTTTGTCCGTGATGTGTACACCGAGGAACTTAAAAGACATTCCACCATCTCCCCTGCTGTTCTGTTGATATGGGTAGGGGGGTGTTCCTTCTGCTGTTTCCTGAAGTCCACAATCATCTTCTTTGTTTTGTTGACATTGAGTGAGAGGTTATTTTCCTGACACCACACTCCAAGAGCCCTCACCTCCTCCCTGTAGGCTGTCTCGTCATTGTTGGTAATCTAGCCTACTACTGTGTGTGAGTGAGTGTGAATATAGTCTGTGCAAGATAGCATCAGTGCAGATAGTCATTTAACTATTTAGCAGGCTTAAGGCTATTTAGCAGTCTTATGGCTTGGGGGTAGAAGCTGTCTTGGAGCCTGTTGGTCCGAGAGCCGATGCGCCGGTACCATTTGCCAGACGGTAGCAGAGTGAACAGTCTGTGGCAATTTTTTGGCCCTTCCTCTGACGTTGCCTGATATAGAGATCCTGGATGGCAGGGAGCTCGGCCCCAGTGATGTACTGGACCGTCTGCACCACCATGCTTTGGGCTCGAGGGCAGTGCATTTGCCATATCAAGTGGTGATACAGCCAGTCAAGATACTCTCGTTGGTGCAGTTGTAGAACTTAAGGATCTGAGTGCCCATGCCAAATATTTTCAGTCTCCTGAGGAGGAAGATGAGGTGTCGTCCCCTCTTCACGACTGTGTGGGTGTGTATGGACCATGTTAAGTCTAGGGCCGGGACGATACCAGTATCATGATACACGTTAGTATCGTGGCCAGGAAACGTAACAAAGCGTATTTAACTTCTTTAGGAAAACAGCCCTAATGCTATAAACAAACATTATGTTGTCTTCCTGTCATACTTATTCATTCTCCAAGCTATAGCACACAATATTCTACATACAGAGGTTTTTAAAAGACCAAAGAGTCTGTTCTGCTTCGTGTTTAAAGTTTTACCACACAGCACGGACTTCAATCAGCCACCAGCCTACACACACACACACACACGCACGCACGCACGCACGCACGCACACACATGCACACACACACACGCACACACCACACACACCGCACACACCCACACCCACACGCACACACACGCACACACACACACACAATCTACAGACATTTACCTAGTATTTTGGTTACAGTATGTACTGTGAAATTCCACAACATAACTATAAATCCATCCCGAGCATACATGCACAAACACACAGAGGGAGAGAATGAGAAAGCACACCCCTCTGAGAGGGAGGCCCTGACTGCCTCTACTCACAATGGCCAGGTGTTGATGTGATGTGTGTGGGAGAGAGAGTGAACAGATCCTTTGTCCAAAGGAAAGGAAAGGAGAGGGGGATGGAGGGAAGAGTACAGGTGCTGTAAGCAGACAGGCATGTGACCTGGCTCTGGTTCCCCTGTTCCTGAGGCTTAGGATGCATACCTGGTATTCTATTCCCTATGTAGTGCACTACTTTTGACCAGAGCCCTATTGACTAAATAGGGAATAGTGTTCCAATTGGAATGCAATCTTAGTGACCGTGTGAACTTGAAGTTGTTTATGGGCTGGACATGCTGAAGTGATAGGCTACACTTAAACCAACGGGCTCTGAATAGTAACACAAAGACACCACCACCCTGGGCACTAGAGTCTGACACTCTGGATACTGACCCCATCACCCTGGGCACTAGACTCTGACACTCTGGTTACTGACCCCACCACCCTGGGCACTGGACTCTGACACTCTGGTTACTGACCCCACCACCCTGGGCTCTAGACTCTGACACTCTGGATACTGACCCCACCACCCTGGGCACTGGACTCTGACACTCTGGTTACTGACCCCACCACCCTGTGCACTGGACTGACACTCTGGATACTGACCCCACCACCCTGTGCACTAGATTGCAATGTCATCCCAGACCAGTAGCAGTCAGTCAGCATCTGGCAAGGCAAGAGAAGGCTCAGAGTCTCAGATACTGTGCAGACAGCCAAAAACATCTCAAAGCAGCGGGTGGCTGTTCTATCGCTTGCTGTGACCACAATGGGTTAAAAGAAACCACCTGTTGGGGGACAGCGAACGGTTCATGTTTGTGTCACCGTTAGTGTGTTTCCTCTCAAGGAGGAATAGAACCCCAGCATCTGTTAGTGCCTGGTTTGAGAAAGCTGTGAGCTTGAAACATGCTACTGACTAACTGATAGGTCTGAAATCTGTCCGTCTGTTTAGTCCCAGAGGGTATTATCAGGGCTCTTATGTACAGGAACAAGGACATTAAACATGAATGAATGCAGACATTCCATCTCTACCCATCCAAGTAAACTCCAGGGGGTATGGATGCGTGTGTTCCTATCCTTCTCTCAACTAGGTTAGTGAGAGACCTCCTCTGCCAAACTATCAGTACAATAGACAAAACAGAAACTAGTGGAATGGCCTCCCGAGTGGCACAGTGGTCTAAGGCACTGCATCACAGTGCTAGCTGTGCCACGAGAGAATCCGGGTTCGAGTCCAGGCTCTGTCGCAGCCAGCCGCGACTGGGAGACCCATGGGGCAGAGCACAAATCGCCCAGCATCAGCTGGGTAAGGGGAGGGTTTAGCTGGCAGGGATGACATTGTCCCATTGTGCACTAGCGACTCCTGTGGTGGGCCGGGTACAGTGCACGCTGACACAGTCTCCAGGTGTACAGCGTTTCCTCCGACACATTGGTGCAGCTGGCTTCTGGGTTAAGCGGGCGCTGTGTCAAGAAGCAGTGAGGCTCGGCTGGGATGTATTTTGGAGGACGCACGGCTCCTGGTTGGAGGATTATGGATTTCCTGCTTATTCCCTCTTGATTCCGGGCAATCTTCCAACTTGGATTTCAGGAAAATCAGGGAATTTATTGAAAGTTCCAGGAATTGTGCAACCCTACCAATGGGAGTAATCTTCAGACTCCTAGACTTTTGGAAGGTATTCAGGAATGATGCATCTCCATTTAACTGTGTTGCATAGACAAGTCTTTACCCATGACAGCTCAGGAGTCGGTGCCCACACACAAAAGCCTGCTTGTGACTGTGTGAATGGGGCTGCCGTGAGAGGGCGTTGGTGTTAGTTAGTCATTGTCTTGGTGTGTGTAGGCTTTTGTGTGTGTGTGTGTGTATACACATGTCCATACACATCACTGATAGGGGCATAGACATTCTAGAGACAGACTTGTGTTAGTCACTTCCTGCCAAAATACAGAAATACAGCTGATGCATGCTATGTTGTTGTCTTCGGTCTCTCTTTATGTAGTGTTGTCTCTCTTGTCACAATGTGTGTTTTGTCCTATATTTGTATTTTATTTTAAATCCCAGTCCCCATCCCCGCAGGAGGACTTTTGGTAGGCTGTCATTGTAGATAAGAATTTGTGACTTGCCTAGTTAAATAAATGTTAAATAAATCATATTGCCTGTATTTCTGTATTTTGAAAGTACATATCTTGAAAACTTGATTGTTGACATGCAAAACATTTAGGGACTATATCAACAATGGACGAATTAAACAAATACCAAAAGATAGTTTATGGGTGGAATTTTACTTTAACCTACAAATGTGTCAAAACTGTCCTGCCTCTGGACAGAGTCTGCTGACCCTGGCCCACAGGCATTGGACATGAGTGTGTGTGAGTATGCGTCTGTACAGGGAAGGGAAAGGATGTTCGGCACATTCTCAACAAGCCTTCAGCTGTTCAACCATAACCTGACACCCTCTACTGATTGCTGCACAACACAAGAGATGTGTGTGTGTGTGTGTGTGTGTGTGTGTGTGTGTGTGTGTGTGTACACAAGAAAGCAAGCATGTGTATGTTGACTGCCAATGGGAAAAGGAATCAAACTGGGTGTATTCTCTAAAGGAAAGGTTTAATCAGAAAAGAGGACCAGTCTGTATACTAAAGTAGAGGTCTTCATGGGTCCAAAAGTGGCTTTCCCTCCCGACCTGGTATGCATTTTAAACGGAGACATTTACCGAATGGACCCGAGGACACTCAGACTCGTTTTGAAAAGGCCTGTGGAAAAACAGACCCCTTATGGTTCAGATCCGATAGACCCGTTCATATCCGAGAGTAGAAAGAGAGAGAGAAACCTCAGACTGGGCACTGCCAGCGCCATCAATAGATCAGAGATATTGGCCAAATGATCCACAGTTAAGCCCTTTGTGTCCTTAAAAACGACCCAATAACAAATTACCAAAGAAACGAGTTGTAATTTGATGACTTGCATATTCAAATCTTTATAGCCAATTCATGGATTGCACGTTTAGTCACAATATTGTTTTGAATATTCGTTTTAGGACTGATGCCCAGCTGAGCATTCTACTCAATGCAGTGTCAATGCAGTGTCAATAGGTGCTGACGAAGATCTTGTCTAAAGTAAATAAAGTAAACAGGACAATGAAAAACAAATGATAGACCCACTAATCACAAACCAGATGGGATGGCGTATCGCTGCAGAAGGCTTCGGTATCCATGCTTGTGAAGTGTACCTTGAATGACACGGCGGTTGGAACCAAAAATCTCAGATTTAGACTCATCAGATCAAAGGACAGATGTCCACCTGTCTAATGTCCATTGTTCATGTTTCTTGGCCCAAGCAAGACTCTTATCAAATCAAATTTTATTTGTCACATACACATAGTAAGCAGATGTTATTGCGAGTGTAGTGAAATGCTTATGCTTCTAGATCCGACAGTGCAGCAGTATCTAACAGGTAATATCTAACAATTCCACAACAAAACCTAATACACACAATCTAGTAAAGGAATGGGGTAAGAATATATAAGAATAAAATATATGGATGAGCAGTGACAGAGCGGCTAAGATGCAATAGATAGTGAAGGATACAGTATACAATATATACATATGAGATGAGTAATGCGAGATATGGGGGCGGCAGTGTTTAGAGGATTGGGCCAGTAACCGAAAGGTTGCAAGATCGAATCCCCGAGCTGACAAGGTAAAAATATGTCGTTCTGCCCCTGAACAAGGCAGTTAACCCACTTTTCCTAGGCCGTCATTGTAGATAAGAATTCGTTCTTAACTGATTTGCCAAAACAAAGCTTAAATTCAAGAATATATATGTAAACATTATTAAAGTGACTATTGTTCCATTTATTAAAGTGGCCAATGATATCAAGTCTGTAGGTAGGCAGCCACCTCTCTGTGCTAGTGGTGGCTGTTTAACAATCTGATGGCCTTGAGATAGAAGCTGTTTTTCATTCTCTCTGTCCCAGCTTTGATGCACCTGTACTGACCTCGTCTTCTGGATGATAGCGGGGTGAACAGGCAGGGGCTTGGGTGGTTGTTGTCCTTGATGATCTTTTTGGCCTTCCTTTGACATCGGGTGACTACCAGAATATAGTTAATTTCCCCCCACCTTCTGATGTTCCCAGAATCTCTATGTTAACCAAGGGATTTGCAAATGTAAACATCAGTAGGGTAGAGAGAGGAAAAAGGGGGGAAGAGGTATTTATGACTGTCATTAACCTAGCCCCAGGCCAACGGCATGACACACAATCCATGCATGTTTTGTTTGATAAAGTTCATATTTATATCCAAAAATCTCAGTTTACATTGGCATGTTATGTTCAGTAATGTTTTGCCTCCAAAACATCTGGTAATTTTGCAGAGAGCCACATTAATTTACAGAAATACTCATCATAAACTTTGATGAAAGATACAAGTGGATTAAAGATAAACTTCTCCTTACTGCAACCGCTGTGTCAGATTTCAAAAAATCTTTACGGTGAAAGCACACCATGCGATAATCTGAGTACAGCGCTCAGCCACCAAAACAAGCCATACAGATACCCGCCAAGTTGTGGAATCAACAAAAGTCAGAAATAGCATTATAAATATTCACTTATCTTTGATGATCTTCATCAGAATGCACTCCTAGGAATCCCATTTGTTGGATAAAGTTCATCTTTATGTCAAATACCTCCATTTTGTTCGCACGTTTAGTTCACTAATCCAAATGCAGAAAGCGCGGGCACTAAGTCCAGACTAAAAGTTTTTTAAAATCCATTAAAGTTCGTAGAAACATGTCAAACTATGTATATAATCAATCTTTAGGATGTTTTTATCATAAATCTTCAATAATATTCAAACCGGACAATTCCATTGTCATTAGAAAGGAAAGGGAATGGAGCTCGGGCTCTCGCTCAATAAACAACTCATGGCTTTCAGCTGAGCCACCTGCTTTGAGTGGTCTTATTCTCTCCCCTTTCACAATAGAAGCATGAAACAACTTTCTAAAGACTGTTGACATCTAGTGGAAGCCTTAGGAAGTGCAATCTGACCCCACAGACACTGGATAGTGTATAGGAAAAAAAAAAAAAAAAAAAAAAAAAAAAACTACAAACCTACAAACCTCAGATTTCCCACTTCCTGGTTGGGTTTTTCTCAGGTTTTCACCTGCCATATTAGTTCTGTTATACTCACAGACATAATTCAAACAGGTTTAGAAACTTCAGAGTGTTTTCTATCCAAATCTACTAATAATATGCATATCCTAGCTTCTGGGCATGAGTAGCAGGAAGTTTACTCTGGGCACGCTTTTCATCCGGACGTGAAAATACTGCCCCCTAGCCCAAAGAGGTTATTAAGTGCTTGAAAGTAAGCATTTTACGGTAAGGTACACCTGTTGTATTTGGCTCATGTGAGAAATAACATTTGATATGTCACTCGCCGTGGAAGTTGAAGTAAGCGTTCTCTGGCAAAGAGGGCCTGCTTGGAGATGTTAAGCCCGGATGGGACGCAGACCAGAAACGTCTTTCCCGCCCTGGATCCAGAGGTTCTGGCACCTTATTCCTTAGGGGCTTCAGATTCGAGATGGGATCCGGAGGTACATGCGCCTTCGTACTCCGTTCCGTCTTCCTCTCTGGTGGCTTCTACCTTGTGTTCAGATCCTCAGAGCTCCCACCCTTATCAGACCGTGATGCTGCCTGAGAGACCGGCCCAGTCATCATCTATGATGGATACTGCAGCCCGCTCAGGTCTATCGGGCCCCACCACCATTTGGTCCCCGAGGGGGGTCTTCTAAACCACTCAAGGTAAAAGAATGTCCGGACCTCCTCGGCTGTTTCACCAGCTGTCATCATCAGCAGCTCTATGGTGAGAAACATCTCGGTTCCCAGTGCAAAAACCCTTTGCTACTCAGGAGCACAAGTACAGAACATAACAAGGCTGCTTCCGACTGTTCTACCACAGATGCCAGGAGCTCACGCTGTCATATTAGATGTGGGGTCAAACGACATCAGGAGGGCTAGCTTGGAACTTCTGAAAATTGATTTTAAAGAAATGATTCTAGCATTGAAAATTTTAAAAAAGCAGCCAATCATTTCAGGTCTGGTACCATCGTTGGGCCGCAGGTGTGAAAGATTCAGCAGACTACTGGCATTACACACCTGGCTAAAAGATTACTGTAGTTCTGTTTGAATCACTTTAATAGATAACTTTGACACCAAATAGGTCTGGCAGCCCAACCAATTAGCAAACGTACTGCAACTTGAGAAATCATGTGACTAAACTAAATAAAAATAAACTATACTATGAAACAAAAATAAATCATATAAATAATGATAGTAAAAAACTTTGGAGCACCTTAAATTACATTTTGGGAAAAAAGTACAACTCAGCTCCATCATTCATTGAAATACTTTCAATTGCCAATGACCTTCAATGGCAAGATTAGCTAACTTACACATGACATGCCAGCAACAAACGCTGACACTACACATCTAAGTATATCTGACCAAATTATGAAAGATAAGCATTGTAATTTTGAATTCTGTAAAGTGAGTGTGGAAGAGGTGAAAAAAATATAGTTATCAACACTGACAAACCACCGGGGTCTGACAACTTGGATGGAAAATTACTGAGGATAATAGCGAACGATATTGCCACTACTATTTCACATATCTAAGCCTACTAGAAAGTGCGTGCCCCCAGGTTTGGATGGAAGCAAGTCATTCCGCTACCCAAGAATAGTAAAGCCCCCTTTACTGGCTCAAAACAAATGCATGCTTTTCAACCATCCGCTGCCCGCACCCACCCGACTAGCATGACCACCCTGGACGGTTCCGACCTAGAATATGTGGACAACTACAAATACCTAGGTGTCTGGCTAGACTGTAAACTCTCCTTCCAGACTCATATTAAACATCTCCAATCCGAAATCAAATCTAGAATCGGTTTTCTATTTCACAACAAAGCCTCCTTCACTCATGCCGCCAAACATACCCTCGTAAAACTGACTATCCTTACCGATCCTCAACTTCGGCAATGTCATCTACAAAATAGCTTCCAACACTCTACTCAGCAAACTGGATGCAGTCTATCACAGTGCCATCCGTTTTGTTACCAAATCACCTTATACCACCCACCATTGCGACCTGTATGCTCTAGTCGGCTGGCCCTCGCTACAAATTAGTCGCCAGACTCACTGGATCCAGGTCATCTATAAGTCTATGCTAGGTAAAGCTCCGCCTTATCTCAGTTCACTGGTCACGATAACAACACCCACTCATAGCACACAGCAGTTATATCTCACTGATCATCCCCAAAGCCAACACCTAATTTGGCCGCCTTTCCTTCCAGTTCGCTGAAGTTGGAGACTTTTATTTCCCTCACCAACTTTAAACATCAACTATCTGAGCAGTTAACCGATCGCTGCAGCTGTACATAGTCCATCTGTAAATAGCCCACCCAATCTACCTACCTCATCCCCATACTGTTTCTATTTTATTTACTTTTCTGCTCTTTTGCACACCAGTATCTCTACTTGCACATCATCATCTGCTCATTTATCACTCCAGTGTTAATCTGCTAAATTGTAATTATTCGCTCCTATGTCCTACTTAATGCCTACCTCCTCATGCCTTTTGCACACACTGTATATAGACTTTCTTTTTTCTACTGTGTCATTGATTTGTTTATTGTGTTACTGGCTTGTTTATTGTTTACTCCATGTGTAACTCTGTGTTGTTGTCTGTGTCACACTGCTTTGCTATGAGAACTTGGGGGCTGTTTGTTAGACTTCAGTGCGGCTTTTGACATTATCGATCATAGTCCGCTGCTGTAAAAACTTGTGTTATGGAGAGGGTGTTCTTTTTGTTGTTGAATTTTACCCCCTTTTCTCCCCAATTTCAGGGTATCTTGTCTCATCGCTACAACTCCCATACGGGCTCGGGAGAGATGAAGGTTGAAAGCCATGCGTCCCCCGAAACACAACCCAACCAAGCCGCACTGCTTCTTAACACAGCGCGCATCCAACCCGGAAGCCAGCCGCACCAATGTGTCGGAGGAAACACCGTGCACCTGGCGACCTGGTTAGCGTGCACTGCGCCCGGCCCGCCACAGGAGTCGCTAGTGTGTGATGAGACAAGGATATCCCTACCGGACAAACCCTCCCTAACCCGGATGATGCTAGGCCAATTGTGCGTCGCCCCACGGACCTCCCGGTCGCGGCCAGCTGCGACAGAGCCTGGGTGCGAACCCAGAGTCTCTGGTGGCAGTGCCCTAGACCACTGCGCCACCCGGGAGGCCCAATGGGTGTTCTTTAATGGAAGCCTCTCCAACATAATCCAGGTAGAATCAGGAATTCCCCAGGGTAGCTGTTTAGGCCCCTTACTTTTTTCAATCTTTACTAACAACATGCCACTGTGTCTATGTATGCGGATCACTCAACACTATACCTGTCAGATACTACAGCAACTGAAATGACAGCAAAACTTAATAAAGAGCTACAGTTATTTTCAGAATGGGCGGGAAGGAATAAGTTAGTCCTAAATATTTCCAAATTTAAAAGCATTGTATTTGGGACAAATCATTCACTAAACTCTAAACCTCAACTAAATCTCGTAATCAATAATGAGGACATTTAGCAAGTTGTCATTTTCAAAACATATTGATAACGCAGTAGCTAAGATGGGGCTGAAGTCTGTCCATAATAAAGCCCTGCTCTGTCTTCTGCCCTGCTCTGCCACTATCAACATGGCAGGTCATACAGGCCTAGTTTTGTCGCAACTGGACTACTGTTCAGTAGTCTGGTCAGGTGCCACAAAGAGGGACTTGGGAAAATTGCAATTGGCTCAGAACAGGGCAGCATGGCTGACCCTTAAAAGTACACGGAGAGCTAACATTAATGATATGCATGTCAATCTCTTATGGCTCAAAGTGAAAGAGAGATTGACTTCATCACTACTTGTTCTCGTAAGAAGTGTTGACAAGCTAAATGTACCGAGCTGTCTGTACTTGCACATAGCTCGAACACCCATGCATACCCCACAAGACATGCCACCAGTGGCCTCTTCACAATCCCAAAGTCCAGAACAGACTATGGGAGGCACACAGTACTTCCTAAAGCCATGACTACATGGAACTCTATTCCACATCAGGTTACTGATGCAAGCAGTGAATCAGATTTTTTTTAAATTGGTGAAAATACACCTTATGGAACAGCAGGGAATGTGAAGAGACACACACAAAAGGAACAAGCAAATAAAAAAGGCTACCACTGCTATACAGACATTCAGTTGAAGTCTGAAGTTTACATACACCTTAGCCAAATACATTTCAACTCAGTTTTTCACAATTCCTGACATTTAATCCTAGTAAAAATTCCCTGTCTTAGGTCAGTTAGGAACACCACTTTATTTTAAGAATGTGAAATGTCAGAATAATGGTAGAGAGAATTATTTATTTCAGATTTTCTTTCTTTCATCACATTCCCAGTGGGTCAGAAGTTTACATACACTCAATTAGTATTTGGGAGCATTGCCTTTAAATTGTTTAACTAACGAGTTTTAATGACTCCAACATAAGTGTATGTAAACTTCCGACTTCAACTGTAGGTGTACAGAAGGAGGCTAATTTGTTCATTTTTTTTTATCAAAATATTTTCTAGCGAATGGTGAGTTGCACACAGTCCATTTGGCTGCTCCAACGTTCTTATCATATTTTCCCTAAAACATGTCCCCACCTCCGGCTTCTCTTCCTCCTCTGATTTGAATTTGCCATCAACAGTAGGGTCTCTCTCTCTCAATGGAATGACATCACGGGTTCCTGATCTGTACTACACAGAAATGCATAATTCTGGCTATGATGAATGTCATTCTCCTCATGTTTCACAAGTTTGGACATCACAGCGCAGCAGAACATAGTAGAGTACATTGCGGTACTATACAGCACAGTAGAGTACAGTACAGTACTTTTCTTTACAGTACTGTGCTATCCAAACTTGTGTAACTTACATCTATGATAGTTTCAGATTTGGTCCAGTCAGATCAGTCTGTGGACCTTAATATCAAAGCCAGGGTTTCAACTACACTGAACAAAAATATAAAAGCAATATGTAAAGTGTTGGTCCCATGTTCCATGAGCTGAAATAAAAGATCCCAGTAATTTTCCATACGCACAAAAAGCTAATTTTGCTCAAATTTTGTGCACACATTTTTTTTACATCCCTGTTAGTGAGCATTTTTCCTTTGCCAATATAATCCATCCACTTGACAGGTGTGGCATATCAAGAAGCTGATTAAACAACATTGAATTGATTAAACATTACATAGGTGCGCCTTGTGCTGGGAACAATAAAAATCCACTCTAAAATGTACCGTTTTGTCACACTGCCACAAATGTCTCAAATTGAGGGAGCATGCAATTGGAATGCTGACCTCAGGAATGTCCACCAGAGCTGTTGTCAGACAATTTAACATGAATTTCTCTATCATAAGTCGCCACCAACATCGTTTTAGAGAATTTGGCAGTATGTCTAACTGCAGACCACGTATATGGCATTGTGTGGGCGAGCGGTCAACGTTGTGAACAGAGTGCCCCATGGTGGCGGTGGGGTTATGGTATGGGTAAGCATAAACTACGGACAATGAACAAAATTGCATTTTATCAATGGCAATTTGAATGCACAGAAATACCGTAACAAGATCCTGAGGCCCATTGTGAGGTCCATTTAAAAAAAAAATAGGTATCTGTGACCAATACATCCATATCTGTATCCAGGCATGTGAAATCCTTATATTAGGGCCTAATGAATATGTTTCAATTGACTGATTTCCTCATATGAACTTACTCAGTAAAATCTTTGAAATTGTTGCATGTTGCATTTCGATTTTTGTTCAGTATACTTTTCATTGTCCATGGACCATGTCCATGCTCCCTCATGAGGAAGACAAATAAAAGCTGGCTGAGGCACAAGGCAATATTTCTTAAACTTACATAAGGTAAACAGTTTCTCCAAAACAAAATGTAAGTGTTGATATTAGTTGGCAGGGGTCTTTAGGTCAACATTGTGTTCCTATGTATTTCTGATACCCTTTAAGACTTTTCTGATGTTTTCTAAGACCCCTTTTTCATCCGTTTATCCAGAAATTGTGACGACCCTCCCACTCTGTCTGCCGTATTCTCTCTTTGTTCTTGTTTCCTTATTAGGATGCCGGTGGGCGGAGTTGGGAGGGTCGTCAGCTACATGGGAAACACCTGGGCAAGGTGTCTCCCAGGATAAATACACCTCTTCCACATTCATGGAGGAGACTCTCTCCATGCAGACACTTTGATAGATTTTGTTGTGTTTCTTGGTGGTTTTTGGTTGTTTGCTTTAGCACCTTCCAACACCCTGCATTATCACATTCATGCATGCAAAACACTCACTTACACTACTGATTACTGATTACACACACCATTGTATATTTTCCTTAGTTGCTTCATTTAATAAATATATATTTTGTTACTCCTTACCTCCACGTTGTCTCCCTTTTGTTACGGGCTTTGAGCCGGTTCGTGACAAAATCAAAACTCAAAAATTATGCAAATATTCGGGGATGGAACATTTTTGAAAAATGCCTTCATTTCACAAAAATAAACTTTTAGCTTTCATTTGACATGCTCCTATGAACTTCACATGTTGGTGCTCATGGATAATATTCAGAGGAAATGCCCACAACCAACTTAACAGGAAGAAAGGAGGAGGAGAGAAGTGAAAAGGAGAGAGGGAAGAGGAAAGAGAGAGAGAGGCTGGTTCAATTGTAAGGCATGCCATTTGTTTTTCCCTTCTCACCAAGCATTATAATACTATTGCATTGTGAATTGTGAACAATGGCAGGATGCTGTTTTCAAAAAATGAAATGTTTAATCTTGTGCAAAGATGGGGGGGGCGCAGCTTGATGTATTACATTTGGACAAAGTATTCTCTATCTTGGATGTACAAACAGTCACAAGCATTGTCCACACACACAGACAAAGCCGGCAGCTAGCAAAACAAACTCAAGCTATACACGCCATCATTTATTTGCCAAAGGTACGTTCTGCATACCAAGGAAGCCTCTCAGAGAAGGAGAGGGTCCAGGCTTTGTTTCAAAGGGGGGGTGAGGGGTAAACCTCCTCCTGGCATCACTAATGCACCCCTGTCACTATTGACACATGCATTATGTCAGGGAAACCTAAGAGGAACCCTTTGGCTCCCCCAGTCCCTTAAGGCGGTCCCTCAGCGTGGCATTTGTGCCCCAGGCATGAGTCTTGAGCTGGGCCAGAGCACTGAGTGATAGATTGTGTATTGTTCTCCAGGCCCTGGGCGACTCCCCCCGTGTTCATGATTCGAGGCGTTTCCTCTCTGTGGCAACAGCACCAGCCATCTGTGTGAGTTTGAGGTTGAGTGAGTGACAGAGCGACCACCAGTCCCCCCCCCCCTTCGGAAAGTATTCAGACACCTTGACTTTTTCTAAATTTTTCTACAACCTTATTCTAAAATGGATTTTTTTTAAATCCAACAAATCCTCAGAAATCTACACCCAATACCGCATAATGACAAAGCAAAAAGAGGTTTTTAGAAATTTTAGCAAATGTATAAAAACATTAATAACAGTAATACCTTATGTTCATAAGTATTCAGACCCTTTGCT
This sequence comes from Oncorhynchus tshawytscha, assembly GCF_018296145.1. Taxonomy (NCBI): domain Eukaryota; kingdom Metazoa; phylum Chordata; class Actinopteri; order Salmoniformes; family Salmonidae; genus Oncorhynchus; species Oncorhynchus tshawytscha. Next base: position 12,732,394 of record NC_056432.1, read on the forward strand.
ATGAGACTCAAAATGGAGCTCAGATGCATCCTGTTTCCATTGATCATCCTTGAGATGTTCCTACAACTTGATTGGAGTCCACCTGTGGTAAATTAAATTGACACAGAGCATTCGTACAGTATTCAGACCTCTAGACTTTGTCCATATTTTGTTACGTTTCAGCCGTATTCTACAATTGATTAAATTGCCCCCCCCCTCATCAATCTACAGACACTTTACCCAATAATGACAAAGCAAAAACAGATTTAAAAGGACATTTTTGCTAATTTATAAAAAACAGAAAAATGAAATATCACATCTACATAAGTATTCAGACCCTTTACTCAGTACTTTGTTGAAGCACCTTTGGCAGCAACTATAGCCTCAATTAATCTTGGGTATGACGCTACAAGCTTGGCACACCTGTATTTGGGGAGTTTCTCTGAATTCTGCTCAGCATCGTCTCAAGCTCTGTCAGGTTGGATGGGGAGCGTTGCTGCACAGCTATTTTCAGGTCTCTCCATAGATGTTTGATCAGGTTCAAGTTCGGGCTCTGGCTGGGCCACTCAAGGACATTTCAGAGACTTGTCCCAAAGCCACTCCTGTGTTGTCTTGGCTGTGTGCTTAGGGTTGTTGTCCTGTTGGAAGGTGAACCTTTGCCCCCATCTGAGGTCCTGAGCACTCTGGAGCAGGTTTCCATCAAGGATCTCTCTGTACTTTGCTCAGTTCATATTTCCCCTCGATCATGACTAGTCTCCCAGTCCCTGCCACTGAAAAAACATCCCCAAAGCATGATGCTGCCACCAACATGCTTCACCGTAGGGATGGTGCCAGGTTTCCTCCAGACATGACGCTTGGCATTCAGGCCAAAAAGTTCAATCTTGGTTTCAACAGACCAGAGAATCTTGTTTCATAAGATCTGAGAGTCCTTTAGATGCCTTTTTGGCACCTTTTACTGAGGAGTGGCTTCCGTCTGGCCACTCTACCATAAAGGCCTGATTGGGAGTGCTGCGGAGATGGTTGTCCTTCTGGAAGGTTCTCCCATCTCCACAGAGGAACTCTGGAGCTCTGTCAGAGTGACCAAGGCCCTCCTCCTCAGATTGCTCAGTTTGGCTGGGCGGCCAGCTCTAAGAAGAGTCTTGGCGGTTCCAAACTTCTTCCATTTAAGAATGATGGAGGCCACTGTGTTCTTGGGGACCTTCAAATGCTGCAGAAATATGTTGGTACCCTTCCCCAGATCTGTGTGTGACGACCCTCCCACTCTGTCTGCCGTATTCTCAATCCTGTCTCTGAGCTCTACGGACAATTCAACTGTGGGACCTTATATAGACAGGTGTGTGCCTTTCCAAATCATGTACAATCAATGTAATTTACCACAGGTGGACTTCAAGTTGTAGAAACATCTCAAAGATGATCAATGGAAACAGGATGCACCTGAGCTAAATTGAGTCTCATAGCAAAGTGTCTGAACTTATGTAAATAAGGTATCCATTATTTATTTTTAACACATTTGCAAAATGTTGTACAAAACTGTTTTATCTTTGACCTTATGGGGTATTGTGTGTAGATTGAAGAAGGACAAAAAAACATTTAATCAATTTTAGAATAAGGCTGTAATGTAACACCATTTGAAAAAATTGAAGGTGTCTGAATATGTTTTTGTGTATCTATATTTTATAGCTACTATTTTTATTATTGTCTTCATCATTTTTGTATATCACTACGCTTTGCCAACATTGATTGATCTTGTCATTCATGCAATTAAAGCATATTGAATTGAGATGGCCCTATATCCATATAGGATATAGGGCCTGTCTCTAAGCCTGTATGCTCATGCACAGACAGGCTTACATAAATCATCTGGAAAAACACATTGGTGGTTTATAGTCATGTAATCTCTGCCAAACCACATTAAACATTTTAACTGTGCTCTCATGCCCGAAATAGTGCATGTCTGAGAACAGTGCAGGTATGCGCCAGGTCTCAACAAAACTTCTGGAGCATTGAATGTTGCAGATAGATTACAAGCAGTCACACAACTCGTAAATGACTCCAGCAAAATAACTTCTACACCACAAAGCTGGGAATAAACTACATCCCTGGTAATTTAAGTTGTTTTGCACCAGCTCCACAGCATCATAGGCCCAGCCGGACTGAACTGGTACAGATCAAATAGAGATGGGTCCTCCCTGCCTTGACATTCCCACTGATTGGACAATGTAGGATTGGTGAAAGCAATAGGTTGGTAACCTTGCTCTCACTCATCCAATCATTTCTAGATCATTTATAACCTCCAGGAAGGCAGGGTGCATTTTGTAAGTATTGGAACGAGGCCCATGGTGCTCTGCTCCACAGGCCCTGCCACATGCTCCTGGAGGCTAACTGGACTGGGAGAGAGTGGGTGGAGAGCTGGGACTGGGAAAGAGTGGGTGGCCGCCAGGGACTGGGAGAGAGTGGGTGGAGAGCTGGGACTGGGAAAGAGTGGGCGGCCGCCAGGGACTGGGAGAGAGTGGGTGAAGAGCTGGGACTGGGAGAGAGTGGGCGGCTGCCAGGGACTGGGAGAGAGTGTGCAGAGAGCTGGGTGTGGGTGTCTCCATCACAACATCACATGATCCAACCACATCCTAAACCAAAGTATAGCTGCTGGTGGCCATGGTGGTTGGGTGGGTAGTGTCAGAAATGACATTGTAGGGTCGAGTTTGAACTCTTAGCTTTCCATTTCTCTCTATATCACTCCCACTATCCATACATGGGTGTCTCTCTGTGGCAGCAAAACAGCATGGACAGAATAGTTTGCAGTGAGTTTAGTGTTTTGTGCGGGGCAATTGAAAAGGCAGATGCCAACTCCCAAAGAGAGTGAAGCAGAGGAGCTGGACAGAAGGGAATACACTATGTGTGCATGCACGCACGCACGCACGCACACACACACACACACACACACACACACACACACACACACAGAAAAACAGACAGGCTGCCATACGTGTTGATTCAGCAGTAGTCTGGTAGTCAGATGGAGATCCATCCATCATGAACCCCAGAGACAGAGTAACCAGGAAGACCCACAGGAATACTACTATACTGGAACTACAGTAGCAGATGTGGACACACCCCTCCAGGAACACTCACAGGTGGAAAGAAAGACATATATGCAAGAGTTCTCAGAGTGAGTGGGTTCAAACCAAGTCCACAGCAATTCTATATACAGTATATATTTTTAATTCTCCCCAATTTTGTGATATCCAAATTGGTAGTTACAGTCTCGTCCCATCGCTGCAATTCCTGTATGGACTCTGGAGAGGCGAAGATCGAGAGCCATGCGTCCTCTGAAACACGATCCCGCCAACCTGCACTGCTTCTTGACACACTGCTCGTTTAAGCCGGAAGCCAGCCGCACCAATGTGTTGGAGGAAACACTGTGCAGCTAGCGACCGAAGTCAGCATGCATGAGTCCGGCCTGCCACAAGGAGTCGCTAGAGCGCGATGGGACAAGGACATCCCAGCCGGCCAAACCTTCCCCTAACCCGGACGACGCTGGGCCAATTGTCAAGTGTGCAAAGCTGCAATCAAGGCAAAGGGTGGCTACTTTGAAGAATCTCAAATATAAAATATATTTTTGTTTGTTTAACACTTTTTTGGTTACTACATGATTTCATATGTGTGTTATTTCATCATTTTGATGTCTTCACTATTATTCTACAATGTAGAAAATAATAAAAATAAAGAAAAACCCGGGAATAAGTAGATGTGTCCAAACTTTTGACACAACTTTTGATATATATATATATATATATATACACACAAACACCACACAACCGTTCAAAAGTTTGGGGTCACTTAGAAATGTCTTTGTTTTTGAAAAAAAGCACATTCTTTTGTCCATTAAAATAACATCAAATTGATCAGAAATACAGTGTAGACATTGTTAATGTTGTACATGACTATTGTAGCTGGAAACGGCAGATATTTTATGGAATATCTACATAGGCGTACTGAGGCCCATTATCAGCCACCATCACTCCTGTGGTCTAATGGCATGTTGTGTTAGCTAATCCAAGTTTATCATTTTAAAAGATTAATTGATCATTAGAAAACCCTTTTGCAATTATGTTAGCACAGCTGAAAACTGTGTCCTGATTAAAGAAGCAATAAAACTGGCCTTCTTTAGACTAGCTAAGTATCTGGAGCATCAGCATTTGTGGGTTCGATTACAGGCTCAAAATGGCCAGAAACAAAGAACTTTCTTCTGAAACTCGTCAGTCTATTATTGTTCTGAGAAATGAAGACTATTCCATGTGAGAAATTGCCAAGAAACTGAAGATCTCGTACAACGCTGTGTACTACTACCTTCATAGAACAGCGCAAACTGGCCCTAACCAGAATAGAAAGAGGAGTGGGAGGCCCCAATGCACAACTGAGCAAGAGGACAAGTACATTAGAGTGTCTAGTTTGAGAAACAGACACCTCACAAGTCCTCAACAGGGAGCTTCATTAAATAGTAGCCGCAAAACACCAGTCTCAACATCAACAGTGAAGAAGCGACTCCGGGATGCTGGCCTTCTAGGCAGAGTTCCTCTGTCCAGTGTCTGTGTTCTTTTGCCTATCTGAATCTTTTATTTTTATTGGCCAGTCTGAGATATGACTTTTTCTTTGCAACTGGTTTGATTCCAGGCTGTATCACAACCGGCCGTGGTTGCCACAATCTATCTGCAAAATTAAAGCTGATCTACACCCAAAAAAAAAAAATATATATAAATATATAATATATATAATATATATATATATATATAAATATATATATATATATATATATATATATATATATATATATATATATATTTTTTTTATTTTATTTTTTTTAAAACAAACAAATTTTAAATTTGGTGGATTTCGAAAAGAGGCGTATCCAGAAAACATGATGCTAACAGAAAGGAATGAGGTGGGTAGCTAGCTAACTGTGTGCCATTGTGGCAAACTATTTATACTGAACAAACATTTAAAAAACGCAACATGCAAATATATCAATGATTTTACTGAGTTACAGTTCAAATAAGGAAATCATTCAATTTAAATCAATTCATTTGGCCCTAATCGATGGATTTCACAACTGGGCAGAAGCTCAGCCATGGGTGGGTCTGGGAGAGCATAGGCCCTACCACTGGGGAGCCGGGCCCACCCACTCGGGAGGTGCACCTGTGTAATGATCATGCGGTTTCATCAGCTTCTTGATATGCCACACCTGTCAGGTGGACGGATTTTCTTGGCAAAGGAGAAATGTTCACTAACAGGGATGTAAACAAATGTGTGCACAACATTTTGAGAGAAATAAGGTTTTTGTGCGTATGGAACATTTCTGGGATCTTCTATTTCAGCTCATGAAACATGGAACCAACACTTCACATATTGTGGTTATACTTTTATTCAGTATATAAACAAAAAAATCTAATCTCTTAAAAGTTTAGTTCATTTTTGTTCTATTATCTATACAATGGGCTATCATTGATTTTTACCCAATAGACCTGACATACTGTATTACCTCTCAATTAGCTTTCTGTTTTGATAGGGTTATTTTACCTCAAATTCTTCAGGCCTACCTATAAAAAAATAAAAATAATAAAACTCTGAACCTCTGCCCAGCCTGGCAAGAGTGGTGGTGGTGGTGGAACAAACAAAGACACACACATGAGTTTCTGTTCTGGAAAATGTGGCTCAGGACATTTGACCTGCAGCATTTAAGTGTACCGGACCCATACGCATTGGGTTCATAACCCATTAGGGCATTCACCACGGTGCTCAGAATGACAGAAATCACAAATAGATTAAGGTAATTCATATTAACAGAACATGCAAGTCAAGGGTGCAACGATGTGCAGTCTTTCTTTCCTAATTCTGATGAGCAATTTGACGATATTAAAATAACTGTCCACATTTACTTTTCCTCAGCCAACAAGTTGAGTAACGAACAGAAAAAAAATCACTAGACTATGTCAAACTACTATCCCCACAGTAGATAAGTTGACCTATTCCATTGGTCAGCCTGTCGAGAAAGAAAGAAATAGCCTATACCAAACAGACTCTGGGACAGTTGTGGGATGATAGATCCCAAATTCATACAACCAGTAGGCTGTAGGCTACATAATATATATTTTTTAAAGCAAATGAGTCTGATGCCACAGATCAGAACGTTTATCTTAAAATGTTGATAAACTATTTTTGTTCACATAAGCGCAGCAATGCGCACAAGGCAGTAGGCTACGTGCAAATGTTTGTTTCCAGGCCTCCTGGGCCATATACAGCGTTCCTTACTGAGTTCCCTGAATTCCTATCGGACCTTGTAGTCATAGCAGATAATATTCTAATCTTTGGTGACTTTAATATTCACACGGAAAAGTCCACAGACCCACTCCAAAAGGCTTTCGGAGCCATCATCGACTCAGTGGGTTTTGTCCAACATGTCTCTGGACCCACTCACTGTCACAGTCATACGCTGGACCTAGTTTTGTCCCATGGAATAAATGTTGTGGATCTTAATGTTTTTCCTCATAATCCTGGACTATCGGACCACCATTTTATTACGTTTGCAATTGCAACAAATAATCTGCTCAGACCACAACCAAGGAACATCAAAAGTCGTGCTATAAATTCACAGACAACACAAAGATTCCTTGATGCCCTTCCAGACTCCCTCTGTCTACCCAAGGACGCCAGAGGACAAAAATCAGTTAAACACCTAACTGAGGAACTCAATTTAACCTTGCGCAATACCCTAGATGCAGTTGCACCCCTAAAAACTAAAAACATTTCTCATAAGAAACTAGCTCCCTGGTACACAGAAAATACCCGAGCTCTGAAGCAAGCTTCCAGAAAATTGGAACGGAAATGGCGCCACACCAAACTGGAAGTCTTCCGACTAGCTTGGAAAGACAGTACCGTGCAGTACCGAAGAGCCCTTACTGCTGCTCGATCATCCTATTTTTCTAACTTAATTGAGGAAAATAAGAACAATCCGAAATTCCTTTTTGATACTGTCGCAAAGCTAACTAAAAAGCAGCATTCCCCAAGAGAGGATGACTTTCACTTTAGCCGTGATAAATTCATGAACTTATTTGAGGAAAAGATTATGATTATTAGAAAGCAAATTACGGACTCCTCTTTAAATCTGCATATTCCTTTAAAGCTCAGTTGTCCTGAGTCTGCACAACTCTCCCAGGACCTAGGATCAAGAGAGACGCTCAAGTGTTTTAGTAATATATCTCTTGACACAATGATGAAAATAATCATGGCCTCTAAACCTTCAAGCTGCATACTGGACCCTATTCCAACTAAACTACTGAAAGAGCTGCTTCCTGTGCTTGGCCCTCCTATGTTGAACATAATAAACGGCTCTCTATCCAGCAGGATGTGTACCAAACTCACTAAAAGTGGCAGTAATAAAGCCTCTCTTGAAAAAGCCAAACCTTGACCCAGAAAATATAAAAAATTAATCGGCCTATATGGAATCTTCCATTCCTGTCAAAAATTTTAGAAAAGGCTGTTGCGCAGCAACTTACTGCCTTCCTGAAGACAAACAATGTATACGAAATGCTTCAGTCTGGTTTTAGACCCCATCATAGCACTGAGACGGCACTTGTGAAGGTGGTAAATGACATTTTAATGGCATCGGACCGAGGCTCTGCATCTGTCCTCGTGCTCCTAGACCGTAGTGCTGCTTTTGATACCATCGATCACCACATTCTTTTGGAGAGATTGGAAACCCAAATTGGTCTACACGGACAAGTTCTGGCCTGGTTTAGATCTTATCTGTCGGAAAGATATCAGTTTGTCTCTGTGAATGGTTGTCCTCTGACAAATCAACTGTAAATTTCGGTGTTCCTCAAGGTTCCGTTTTAGGACCACTATTGTTTTCACTATATATTTTACCTCTTGGGGATGTTATTCGAAAACATAATGTTAACTTTCACTGCTATGCGGATGACACACAGCTGTACATTTCAATGAAACATGGTGAAGCCCCAAAATTGCCCTTGCTAGAAGCATGTGTTTCAGACATAAGGAAGTGGATGGCTGCAAACTTTCTACTTTTAAACTCGGGCAAAACAGAGATCCTTGTTTTAGGTCCCAAGACCCAAGAAACAAAGAGATCTTCTGTTGAATCTGACAATTAATCTTAATGGTTGTACAGTCGTCTCAAATAAAACTGAAGGACCTCGGCGTTACTCTGGACCCTGATCTCTCTTTTGAAGAACAAATGAAGACCATTTCAAGGACAGCTTTTTTCCATCTACGTAACATTGCAAAAATCAGAAACTTTCTGTCCAAAAATGATGCAGAAAAATTAATCCATGCTTTTGTCACTTCTAGGTTAGACTACTGCAATGCTCTACTTTCCGGCTACCCGGATAAAGCACTAAATAAACTTCAGTTGGTGCTAAATACGGCTGCTAGAATCCTGACTAGAACCAAAAAATTTAATCATATTACTCCAGTACTAGCCTCTCTACACTGGCTTCCTGTCAAAGCAAGGGCTGATTTCAAGGTTTTACTGCTAACCTACAAAGCATTACATGGGCTTGCTCCTACCTATCTCTCTGATTTGGTCCTGCCGCACATACCTACACGTACGCTACGTTCACAAGACGCAGGCCTTCTAATTGTCCCTAGAATTTCTAAGCAAACAGCTGAAGGCAGGGCTTTCTCCTATAGAGCTCCATTTTTATGGAATGGTCTGCCTACCCATGTCAGAGATGCAAACTCGGTCTCAACCTTTAAGTCTTTACTGAAGACTCATCTCTTCAGTGGGTCATATGATTGAGTGTAGTCTGGCCCAGGAGTGGGAAGGTGAACGGAAAGGCTCTGGAGCAACGAACCGCCCTTGCTGTCTCTGCCTGGCCGGTTCCCCTCTTTCCACTGGGATTCTCTGCCTCTAATCCTATTACAGGGGCTGAGTCACTGGCTTACTGGGGCTCTCTCATGCCGTCCCTGGAAGGGGTGCGTCACCTGAGTGGGTTGATTCACTGATGTGGTCATCCTGTCTGGGTTGGCGCCCCCCTTGGGTTGTGCCATGGCGGAGATCTTTGTGGGCTATACTCAGCCTTGTCTCAGGATGGTAAGTTGGTGGTTGAAGATATCCCTCTAGTGGTGTGGGGGCTGTGCTTTGGCAAAGTGGGTGGGGTTATATCCTTCCTGTTTGGCCCTGTCCGGGGTGTCCTCGGATGGGGCCACAGTGTCTCCTGACCCCTCCTGTCTCAGCCTCCAGTATTTATGCTGCAGTAGTTTATGTGTCGGGGGCTAGGGTCAGTTTGTTATATCTGGAGTACTTCTCCTGTCCTATTCGGTGTCCTGTGTGAATCTAAGTGTGCGTTCTCTAATTCTCTCCTCTCTCTTTCTTTCTCTCTCTCGGAGGACCTGAGCCCTAGGGCCATGCCCCAGGACTACCTGACATGATGACTCCTTGCTGTCCCCAGTCCACCTGGCCGTGCTGCTGCTCCAGTTTCAACTGTTCTGCCTTATTATTATACGACCATGCTGGTCATTTATGAACATTTGAACATCTTGGCCATGTTCTGTTATAATCTCCACCCGGCACAGCCAGAAGAGGACTGGCCACCCCACATAGCCTGGTTCCTCTCTAGGTTTCTTCCTAGGTTTTGGCCTTTCTAGGGAGTTTTTCCTAGCCACCGTGCTTCTACACCTGCATTGCTTGCTGTTTGGGGTTTTAGGCTGGGTTTCTGTACAGCACTTTGAGATATCAGCTGATGTACAAAGGGCTATATAAATAAATTTGATTTGTTCCATAATGCATTTAGCGGAAAAACACCATCTAAAGCACACGCACATGAGAGCGGAATTTAGAAAGAGGGGAGATCTGATATGCAATAACCAACATCTGCTAATTTTATTTATAAGCTTTTCTATACATTTAAGTCGACCAAAAGCCAGCTATTACCGCCTAATGGAAACCCCACACAGAGCCTGTATTGGGCTTCACAGGGTGAAAGGGGTTCTTTCACAACACCATGGCCTGCTTCATTGATATGCCACTGGCTGTGTCGGGGCATTGAGATCTAATGGGGGCACTGCAGTCCCACAGGGAAGGAATTGGCTGTGAGAAACTCTCAGGTATTCCAGGGTATCAATAACATGGAACACAATGGCTGAAACCTACATTATCTAACATCATTAGCATGGAACACAATGGCTGAAACCTACATTATCTAACATCAAGAACATGGAACACAATAGCTGAAACCTACATTATCTAACATCATTAACATGGAACACAATGGCTGAAACCCACATTAATCTTGTATGAGGAATGGAAAGCGGATTATGGAGAGAGAAGGCAGTGATTGTTTGGTTGTTGTCGGTGGAAAGACTAAATGACAAACTGAAAAACAAAATGTGAAAATCTAAACAGTTTAGATGCTCATCAACAAAATGGGCAATGCCACTGGAAATTCAACCTAAGCATGCAAAACTAAAGTTAGTATTTTCCGAATGTAACATTCAGCATTTAGGAGTCCACATTTTGGGGTATACTGTTCTATATACACACACACACACACACACATCAAAACTTTGTTTGTCAATTCAGTCTCATCCATAACACTAGAATTGCCCATAAGTAATGTGTTAACACTGGAAGAGAAAAGGGCCTATAGGGCAGGATTTATTCAGGGTGGAACGTCCCTATCAAGCAAAAGCTTCAGTACAGCTACAGTACAACAGAGCTACAGTACAGCAGAGCTACAGCTACAGAACAGCAGAGCTACAGCTACAGAACAGCAGAGCTACAGCTACAGAACAGCAGAGCTACAGTACAGCACAGCAGAGCTACAGTACAACAGCAGAGCTACAGTACAGCACAGCAGAGCTACAGTACAGCTACAGTACAGCACAGCAGAGCTACAGTACAGCACAGCAGAGCTACAGCTACAGAACAGCAGAGCTACAGTACAATACAGCAGACCTACAGTACAGCTACAGTACAGCACAACAGAGCTACAGCTACAGTACAGCAGAGCTACAGCTACAGTACAGCACAGCAGAGCTACGGTACAGCTACAGTACAGCAGAGCTACAGTACAGCTACAGTACAGTACAGCAGAGCTACAGTACAGCTACAGTACAGCACAGCAGAGCTACAGTACAGCTACAGTACAGCACAGCTACAGCTACAGTATAGCTACAGTACAGCACAGCTACAGCTACAGCTACAGTACAGCACAGCTACAGCTACAGTACAGCACAGCTACAGTACAGCTACAGTACAGCACAGCTACAGTACAGCTCAGCAGAGCTACAGTACAGCACAGTTACAGCTACAGTACAGCACAGCTACAGCAGAGCTAGAGTACAGCACAGCTACAGCTAAAGTACAGCAGAGCTACAGTACAGCACATTACAGCAGAGCTACAGTACAGCTACAGTATATTACAGCTACAGTATAGTACAGCTACAGTGCAGCAGAGCTACAGCATAGCTACAGTACAGCAGAGCTACAGTACAGTGACAGTACAGCACATTACAACGCAGCTACAGCAGAGCTACAGTACAGCTACAGTATAGTACAGCTACAGTATAGTACAGCTACAGCATAGTACAGCTACAGTACAGCTACAGTACAGCTACAGTATAGTACAGCAGAGCTACAGCACAGCTACAGTACAGATACAGTACAGCTACAGCATAGTACAGCTACAGCATAGTACAGCTACAGTATAGTACAGCTACAGCATAGTACAGCTACAGTACAGCTACAGTATAGTACAGCAGAGCTACAGCACAGCTACAGTACAGATACAGTACAGCTACAGTACAGCAGAGCTACAGTACAGCTACAGTACAGCACAGTAGAGCTACAGTACAGCTCAGCAGAGCTACAGTACAGCACAGTTACAGCTACAGTACAGCACAGCTACAGCTACAGTACAGCAGAGCTAGAGTACAGCTACAGCTAAAGTACAGCAGAGCTACAGTACAGCACATTACAGCAGAGCTACAGTACAGCTACAGTATATTACAGCTACAGTACAGCTACAGTATAGTACAGCTACAGTACAGCAGAGCTACAGCATAGCTACAGTACAGCAGAGCTACAGTACAGCGACAGTACAGCACATTACAACGCAGCTACAGCAGAGCTACAGTACAGCTACAGTATAGTACAGCTACAGTATAGTACAGCTACAGCATAGTACAGCTACAGTACAGCTACAGTATAGTACAGCAGAGCTACAGCACAGCTACAGTACAGATACAGTACAGCTACAGCATAGTACAGCTACAGCATAGTACAGCTACAGTATAGTACAGCTACAGCATAGTACAGCTACAGTACAGCTACAGTATAGTACAGCAGAGCTACAGCACAGCTACAGTACAGATACAGTACAGCTACAGTACAGCAGAGCTACAGTACAGCTACAGTACAGCACAGTAGAGCTACAGCACAGCACAGTAGAGCTACAGTACAGCACAGTAGAGCTACAGCACATATACAGCAAAGCTACAGTACAGATACAGTACAGTACAGCTACAGCTACAGTACAGCTACAGTACAGCTACAGTACAGCAGAGCTACAGTAAGTGACAGGGTTTCTGTTAGCTGAGTTTCTGTTAGCCGGTAATAGCCGGCTTTTGGCATCTTTTATTGGTATTGGTGTCTTTGCAATATATACTCCAATTTAATGAAATATCTTGTTTTTGTCTATAACTGTTCTGTACTTTGTTATGTATGTGTGCATTCTATGTGGACTCCAGGAAGAATAGATGCTGCATGTGCAATAGCAAATGGGGATCCTAATAAACTAAACCCACTAGTAATAACTTTCCGACATGATGCCTCTCCAAAATCAGATGGCCATGAGCAGTCCAACCACATCTGCACAGACACATTCATTCATCAACTAGTACAGCATTCAACACCACTGTCCACTCCAAGTTTGTCACCAAGCTTAGGACCCTGAACACCTCCCTCTGCAACTGGATCCTGGACTTCCTGACGGGCTGATCCCAGGTGGTGAGGGAAGGCAACATCACCTCCGCCACGCTGCCCCTTAACATAGGAGCCCCACAGGGGTGTGCTTAGTCCCCTCCTGTACTCTCGGTTCACCCACGAATGTGTGGCCACGCACGCCTCCAACACCATCATCAAGTTTGCTGACGACACAACGATGGTGGGCCTGATCACCAGTGACAATGAATCAGCCTACAGGGAGATGTTTAGTGACTTGGCAGTGTGGTGCCAGAACAACAACCTCTCCCTCAACATCAGCAAGACCAAGGAGTTGATCGTGAACTACAGGAAACGGGGGGCCGAGCACGCCCCTATCCACATCGACGGGCCGCAGTGGAGCAGGTCGACAGCTTCCTCAGTTCCTCGGTGTCCAAATCACTAAAGACATAAAATGGTCCAAACACACACACACAGTCGCAAAGAAGGCACAACGGCATTTTGACTGGCTGGATCACTGCCTGGTATGGCAATAGCACCGCCCTCGATTGCATGGCGCTACAGAGGGTGGTGCAGACAGCCCATGTTCATCACTGGCGCCGAGCTCCCTGCCATCCAGGACATCTATATCAGGCCCGGAAAATCGTTAAAGACTCCAACCACCTCTCTGCTTCTGCACGGCAGGCGGTACCGGTGCATCAAGTCTGGCACCAACAGCCTATTGAACAGCTTCCATCCCCAAGAATAAGACTGACAAAAAGTTCACAAAATAGCTACACAGACTGAGTTAACCTTGTATCCTCATTGACCTTTTTATTTTTGTCTCTGTGCACACTCACAGGGCCCTAGACACACACTCACTCACTCCATCCATCTTCTGATCACTCACACATAACATGCAAATACATTTATACTGACTCTACACCCACTCACATACAAGCTGCTGCTCCTCTGTTTATCTTACATCCTGTTGCCTAGTTACCTTACTATTCATATCTACCTGGATCAGTATCCCTGCACATTGTAAATATGCTATTGGAACGGATCCTGTATATTGTATGCTAACTTACTTATTATGGTCTTCATATTACTTATTTTTGTGTTGTATTTTTCTTGTATTACATTGTTATTGATTATTGCATGGTTGGGTTTTGCAAGAAAGACATTTCACTGTACTGCGTGTGACATTAAAACTTGAAACATGAAATTGTTTCTTGCTCGAGAGAATGTCATCTGATCTACGGAGGTCAAATACGAGGGATAGCAGGCTTCACTCAGGGAACCAAGGCAAGTAGCGAATCAATAGAATAATGGAGTGCTCCTCTCTAGCCATTTATTAGGTTGCCTGTGACATGAATTGTTAAACAAACACAGCACAGCAAGGTAGACAGAGATTCATTCCCTACACTATGGCACAATTAAGATTCCCTAAAGTATCCTTTCAGAATTCACAGTCTGCACTGCTACATTCACATTCTCTTGTATTGTATTTATTAAGGATCCACATTAGCTGCTGCCAAGGCAGTAGCTACTCTTCCTGGGGTACAGCAACATTAAGACAGTTACAGTGCATTCGGAAAGTATTCAGACCCCTTCACTTTTTCCACATTTTGTTACGTTACAGCCTTTTTCTAAAATGGCTAAACGTTTTTTTTTTTTACCCCTGAATCTACACACAACACCCCATAATGACAAAGCGAAAATAGGTTTTAGAAATTTTAGCAAATACATAAAAAAATGTTTTATTTTTTTACAGAAGTATTCATACCCTTTGCTATGAGACTCGAAATTGAACTCAGGATGATCAATGGCAACTCAGGAATCCTGTTGCCATTGATCATCTTTGAGATGTTTCTACAACTTGATTGGAGCCCACCCGTGGAAAATTTAATTGATTGGACATGATTTGGAAAGGCACACACTTGTCTGTATAAGGTCTCACAGTTGACAGTGCATGTCAGAGCGAAAACCAAGCCATGAGGTCGAAGGAATTGTCCGTTGAGCTCCGAGACGACAGGATTGTGTTGTGGCACAGATCTGGGGAAGGGTACCAACACATTTCTCCAGCATTGAAGGTCCCCAAGAACACAGTGGCCTCCATCATTCTTAAATGGAAGAAGTTTGGAACCACCAATACTCTTCCTAGAGCTGGCCACCTGTCCATACTGAGAAATCAGGGGAGAAGGGCCATGGTCAGGGAGGTGACCAAGAACCTGATGGTCACTGACAGAGCTCCAGAGTTTCTCTGTGGAGATAAGAGAACCTTCCAGAAGGACAACCATCTCTGCACCACTCCCCCAATCAGGCCTATATGGTAGTGGTCAGACGGAAGCCACTCCTCAGTAAAAAGGCACATGACATTCTGCTTGGAGTTTGCCAAAAAGGCACCTAAAGGACTCTCAGACCATGAGAAACAAGATTCTCTTTTCTGATAAAACCAAGATTGAACACTTTGATCTGAATTCCAAGTGTCACGTCTAGAGTGGCTTCGGGTCTCTGAAGTCTCTGAATGTCCTTGAGTGGCCCAGCCAGAGCCCGGCCTTGAACCCGATCGAACACCTCTGGAGAGACTTGAAAATAGCTGTGCAGCGACGCTCCCCATCCAACCTGACAGAGCTTCAGAGGATCTGCAGAGAAGAATGGGAGAAACTCCCCAAATACAGGTGTGCCAAGCTTGTAGCGTCATACCCAAGAGGACTCGAGGCTGTAACCAAAGGTGCTTCAACAAAGTACTGAGCAAAGGGTCTGAATACTTATGTAAATGTTATATTTCAGTTTTGTATTTTTAATACATTTGCAAAAATGTCTAAAAACCTGTTTTTACTTTGTCATTATGGAGTATTGTATGTAGATTGATGAGAGGGGGAAAACGATTTAATACATTTAAAAATAAGGCTGTAACGTAACAAAATGTGCAAAAAGTGAAGGGGTCTCAATACTTTCCGAATGCACCCAAAAAAACGACATGACATGACATAACACTTTTCACAACACATTAAGTGTGTTCCCTCAGGCCACTACTCTACAATACAAAATCCATGTGTATAGAGGTCGGACGATTATGATTTTTCAACGCTGATACCGATACCAATTATTGGGGGACCAAAAAAGCCGATATCGATTAATCTGACTATTTTTTTATTTATTTATAATAATGACAATTACAACAATACTGAAAACACTTATTTCAACTTAATATAATACATCAATCAAATCAATTTAGCCTCAAATAAATAATGAAACATGTTCAATTTGGTTTAAATAATGTTAAAACAAAGTGTTGGAGAAGAAAGTAAAAGTGCCATGTAAGAAAGCTAACGTGTAAGTTCCTTGCTCAGAACATGAAAACATATGAAAGCTGGTGGTTCCTTTTAACATGAGTCGTCAATATTCCAAGGTAAGAAGTTTTAGGTTGAGGTTATTATAGGAATTATAGGACTATTTCTCTCTATACCATTTGTATTTCATATACATTTGACTATTGGATGTTCTTATAGGCACTTTAGTATTGCCAGTGTAACAGTATAGCTTCCATCCCTCTCCTCGCCCCTACCTGGGCTCGAACCAGGAACACATCGACAACAGCCACCCTAAAAGCATCATTACCCATCGCTCCACAAAAGCCGCGGCCCTTGCAGAGCAAGGGGAACAACTACTCCAAGTCTCAGAGCGAGTGACGTTTGAAACACTATTAGCGCGCACCCTGCTAACTAGCTAGCCATTTCACATCGGTTACACCAGTCTAATCTCGGGAGTTGATAGGCTTGAAGTCATAAACAGCTGCTGGCAAACACACGAAAGGGCTGTTTGAATGAATGCTTACGAGCCTGCTGGTGCCTACCATCGCTCAGTCAGACTGCTCTATCAAATATCAAATCATAGACTTAATTATAATATAATAAACACACAGAAATACGAGTCTTAGGTCATTAATATGGTCAAATCCAGAAACTATCATTTCGAAAATAAAACGTTTATTCTTTCAGTGAAATACGGAACCGTTCCGTATTTTATCGAACGGGTGGCATCCCTAAGTCTAAATATTCCTGTTACATTGCCCAACCTTCAATGTTATGTCATAATTACGTAAAATTCTGGCAAATTAGTTCGCAACGAGCCAGGCGGCCCAAACTGTTGCATATACCCTGACTCTGCATGCAATGAACGCAAGAGAAGTGACACAATTTCCCTAATTTATTATTGCCTGCTAACCTGGATTTCTTTTAACCAAATATGCAGGTTTAAAAATATATACTTCTGTGTATTGATTTTAAGAAAGGCATTGATGTTTATGGTTAGGTACTTTCGTGCAAAGATTACGCATTTTTCGCAAATGCGCTTTTGTTAAATCATCCCGTTTGGCAAAGTTGGCATTCTTTGTTAGGAAGAAATAGTCTTCACAGTTCACAACGAGCCAGGCGCCCAAACTGCTGCATATACCCTGACTCTGTTGCACTGAACGCAAGAGAAGTGTCACAATATCCCTTGTCAAAAGAAATTCATGTTAGCAGGCAATATTAACTAAATATGCAGGTTTAAAAATATATACTTGTGTATTGATTTTAAGAAAGGCATTGATGTTTATGGTTAGGTACACATTGCAAATGCGCTTGTTAAATCACCCGTTTGGCGAAGTAGGCTATGATTCAATGATAAATTAACAGGCACCGCATCGATTATATGCAACACAGGACAAGCTAGAAAAACGAGTAATATCATCAACCATGTGTAGTTAACTAGTGATTATGTTAAGATTGATTGTTTTTTATAAGATACGTTTAATGCTAGCTAGCACCTTACCTTGGCTCCTTGCTGCACTCACATAACAGGTAGTCAGCCTGCCACGCAGCCTGCCACGTGGAGTGCAATGTAATCGGCCAAGGAATCGGCCCTAATTAAATCGGCCATTCCGATTAATCGGTCGACCTCTAATAGAGTGCATGTGTTACCATGTGTATGTCTGAGCGTCTCTTCACAGTACCGGCTGTTCCATAAGGTGTATTTTTATCTGTTTCTTTTTAAATCAGATTCTACTGCTTGCATTAGTTACCTGATGTTGAATAGCGTTCCATGTAGTCATTTTGTATTTTATTAGGGTCCCCATTAGCAAACTCAGCAGCTACTCTTCCTGGGATCCACACAAAACACAATACAGAACATCAATAGACAAGAATAGAACTACATTCATTTTTTGCTGGTCTGTGGTGTGTAACAAAAAATCAAATCAAATTTTATTTGTCACATACACATGGTTAGCAGATGTTAATGCGAGTGTAGTGAAATGCTTGTGCTTCTAGTTCCGACAATGCAGTAATAACCAACAAGTAATCTAACTAACAATTCCAAAAAAAACTACTGTCTTATACACAGTGTAAGGGGATAAAGAATATGTACATAAAGATATATGAATGAGTGATGGTACAGAGCAGCGCAGGCAAGATACAGTAGATGGTATCGAGTACAGTATATACATATGAGATGAGTATGTAAACAAAGTGGCATAGTTAAAGTGGCTAGTGAATCATGTATTACATAAAGATGCAGTAGATGATAGAGTACAGTATATACGTATACATATGAGATGAATAATGTAGGGTATGTAAACATTATATTAGGTAGCATTGTTTAAAGTGGCTAGTGATATATTTTCACATACATTATCAAGCATTTCACACATATTATCCAGATACTGACTGTTAGCACTTGGTGGTCTATAGCAACTTCTCACAAGAATGGGCTTTAGGTGAGGCAGGTGAACCTGTAGCCATATTACTTCAACAGTATTTAACATGAGATCCTCTCAAAGCTTTACAGGAATGCAGTGACCATATTACCGCCAGTCATATGTCATGACCACAGTAAAATTCGACATGACCGTTGAGTCACAGTAATCTACTTTTATGCACTCTGGACATGCGTTGGTTCTACCAAACTTGCTAAAGATCATCAGATCGCTAATGGCCTGGTACTCGGGGATCTATTGTCCCTCTAACCACTGACTTCAACGCAAATGCAATAGGAAATGACATCAAACACGTATCAAAACAACATCATGCTTTTAAAACTCACCTCACTGTGATGATCAATTTGAAGAAAGAAGTTCAACAGCAGGTTGAAACTGAGTGTAAAATAAGGTTGTTGTGGATGTTGTTTCAAAGTCTAACACAACAAGGTGATGATTCATTCAAAACCCTGTATGCATATTAGAGCTTATGCATAGGCTTATGAGCCCAAGCCCCCACCTGATGCTATGCTCCACAATTTGCCTGGGAGAGAAAGTATAGCCCTAGGCAATGCTGTTGGTTTACTGGTTGTGCAGGGCGGCTTACAGAGTTAGCCTACAATTATATTTCATTTGTATTTGAGTTTGAATAACCTAGAAATAGGGCATGTTTTTACATGCTCATAATGAATTGGGTAACACATTACTTTTAGCAACACAGAATATCTCACCACCGTGCGTTTCCATCTCCTCCTCTCTCCTTTATTTATTTTTAGAGGGGCTGTCAGCAGTTTAGTGAAATATCTTTTGGTTGAAAAAACATGTTACTACCGAAGTTCCCGAACATATTTCACTTGGTTTCCCCAAGTGATGCACATGGTAGCTGCAGGAAAAGGGTTGGAGAGCCCATGGCATACAGAGTTTGGGCAGAATATTACCTGTCCCTTAGTGAGATCATGCTCCTCAAACAGTGGTTGATGCCCGGAGTGAAATAAGTTGTCTTATATTTATTTCTCTGCTGCTCATATTAAGCACAGCTCCACTATAAAACCAACTACCCGGCATCATTGAAAAACGGACCGGCAGGAAAGCGTGCGGCCTCCGGATGACAGGTCTTTCTCAAATCATCAGTAGCCTATAGTCCAGCATGCGGTCCATATATCTTTAGATTTTTAAGGTTTGTATCATTCACAACTGAAGTTCCCAAACAATTGTAAATCTAGCGTATAGAAACTTTTTCAAATTATCACAAAAGTTTTTACCTGCGAGGGTAAAAAAAAACACGCCCTGTTAAGAACTATTTTTATTTATTTAAATATTTCGTACATATATATTGACTTTCAATTGACTCACAAAAGTGATAATTTGAAAAAGTTTCTATACGCTAGATTTACAATTGTTTGGGAACTTCAGTTGTGAATGATACAAACCTTAGAAATCTAAAGATATATGGACCGCATGCTGGACTATAGCGCTACACACATACACACATACATACATACATACACACACATTATATACACATACACATACATACATATATTTGAAATGTTGTTAATATTAGGACAACATTTATATTTGTGGGAACAAATTTGAGATTGTCCCATTTTTAAAGAATCCCTGAGCTCTAAAACAGCACCATTTTATCTTAGGCTCATGACAAAATGTGTAAAAGCCTGAGATTAGCTATAATACTCCACATTTTTTTCAGTGCCCCATGGAAGAACAAATGATTGCGGGGCACCGCGAAACTGCGCTACGCCACTGGGCGAAATCATTGCGCTTTGATGCATGGCGGAACGACCAGTGAAAGTAAACAAAATCCCATACGGTTGTCCTCGAAAACCACATACTGAGAAGGACATCGTGGTGGCAATAAAGAAGAACCTCAATTACCTGTAAAGTGTCCAACAAAACACTTCGTCTGAATTTTCCTCGCCGTATCTCCATTTCAAGGGCTGAACCCCGGGCAATCGTGGCTCTTGTTGTTTGATTTCGGCAAAACATTGCAAACTTCTGGTGCTAATCAAAATGACCTTGCTGTTTGAAACGTCGTATTGGTAGAGCGCTAGCGTGAATATACTTTTCAATGTAGCTCATCCAGGTGCGCAGCTACTGCAACATTTATCGAAAGGACACAATTATGTCAACTCAGTCTTACAATTATTTCTCAACCGCAAAGAACAAACTATTCATAGATTAACGTTTACAGACTCCTTCCGTTCCAGCATCTTTCCAAGACTGTTATAAATTCCCTGGTGTGCCCACTATTGTGTGACACCGCTGTGGTGCGCGACGTAACTTTTCCACTATCCCAGTTCAGACCTCTACGGGCGGTGTCTCGCTTAGCGCTGTGTGTAGGCAGTGATTTGGCTTTGTATTGCTGCTGGTTGGTTGGTTGGTAGGCTATGATTGTGTAGAGCCGGGCACGGTACGGTTGGAGGGAGGGAGGGACTGCAACTGAACAAACACCCGAGAAATGACAGAGGCCTGTTTCTTCTGGTTGAGTTACAAAGTAGATCACCTCCACTAGGCATTGCTAGGGCAGTGAATGGGGACAACCTGCCTCCCTACTGACTGTACAGCCTAGCTACTGTAGAAAAATGACATCAGTCTACTGTTGGTGCTGCTACTGATTCTGGTAACAGATTATTCATAGGCAAAAGAGAGGACAAGTAGGATGAAGGGGTGTACATTCAGGTAGGTGTCATGGACCAGATGGGGCAAATAGGTTTCTGTCGGGATAGATGTGTCTACGCAGGGTTGGATTAAAAACCTACAGGAGGGTAGCTCTCCAGGAACAGGGTTGGATTAAAAACCTACAGGAGGGTAGCTCTCCAGGAACAGGGTTGGATTAAAAACCTACAGGAGGGTAGCTCTCCAGGAACAGGGTTGGATTAAAAACCTACAGGAGGGTAGCTCTCCAGGAACAGGATTGGAGTGAAAACCTACAGAATGGTAGCTCTCCAGGAACAGGGTTGGAGCAAAAACCTACAGGACCGTAGATCTCCAGGAACAGGGTTGGAGTGAACACCTACAGGAGGGTAGCTCTCCAGGAACAGGGTTGGAGTGAAAACCTACAGGAGGGTAGCTCTCCAGGAACAGGGTTGGAGTGAAAACCTACAGAACGGTAGCTCTCCAGGAACAGGGTTGGAGCAAAAACCTACAGGAGGGTAGCTCTCCAGGAACAGGGTTGGAGTGAAAACCTACAGGAGGGTAGCTCTCCAGGAACAGGGTTGGAGGGAAAACCTACAGAACGGTAGCTCTCCAGGAACAGGGTTGGAGTGAAAACCTACAGAACGGTAGCTCTCCAGGAACAGGGTTGGAGGGAAAACCTACAGGACTGTAGCTCTCCGGGACCAGGGTTGGAGGGAAAACCTAGAGGACTGTAGCTCTCCGGGACCAGGGTTGGAGGGAAAACCTAGAGGACTGTAGCTCTCCGGGACCAGGGTTGGAGGGAAAACCTACAGGACTGTAGCTCTCCAGGAACAGGGTTGGAGAGCCCTGGACTCTACTGTGCTGCTCATATCATATACAGACAGACAGGAAAGCATGAGGATGCAGGATGTGTGTTTTGGGTATCAACTATAATTGAAAAAGATAATGGACGGCTCTTGAAGAGAGTTAATATGACATATAAAGTTTTATACCTAAACTAATGGAGCCTGCCTCTCCCATCACTCCCTTCCCCCTCACCGCAATCAGTTCTATTGGAGGGATGCTGATGGTTGTTGCCTGTGTGGGTAAGGTAGGTATGGGTGACAGAGATCATGTCTGTAGGGGCACCAGCCTGGGTTCCATGGTTGAGAGGCCACCTGTAATGGCTGGTGGGCAAGGCGCTATGTTTAATTTATGACCACCTGTAATGGCTCATAAAGATCAAGGAATGTGTATCAGAAACCCTCCCTGCACTGAGTCATATGGACTACTAGGCCTGCTGAGATTGGAATCTGAAAGGTCAAAGGTTGTCTGTCTCGGATAGGTCTCGCTGAAGACTTATCGCTGGTATTAGCTACTCATTCTTCTAATGGTCTCAATCCAGAGAATCAGTTCATTTGACTAAATTTAGTTTTCAGCCATGAGGGTTTAAAGTTTCTACTGTCTAATAGAATGTGAAGGTGACTGTGTGCCTCAATTTTCATTTGAAAGGGGGAGGGGCAGTTTAGTCTTGCCAAAGCTGTAAATGTTAGACCTGGCTGCCCTCTCGGACACAAACTGCCTTCCGTCTCCTGACCAGCCCTCAGAACTAGGCACGCCATATGCCTAAAGGGCCATCCTCACAACGCTATCAACAAGGCAGGTCCTACAGGCCCTGGTTTTGTCGCATCTAGACTACTGTTCAGTAGTGTGGTCAGGTGCCACAAAGAGGGACTTGGGAAAATTGCAGTTGGTTCAGAACAGGGCAGCACAGCTGACCCTTAAAAGTACACAGAGAGCTAACATTAATGACATGCGTGTCAATCTCTCATGGCTCAATGTGGAAGAGATATTGACTTCATTACTACTTGTTTATGTAAGAGGTGTTGACAAGCGGAATGTACCGAGCTGTCTGTTTAAAATACTGGCACACAGCTCAGACACCCATGCATACCCCACAAGACATGCCACCAGAGGTCTCCTCACAATCCCCTGGCATCTTGCCAGGGGCGGCACGGTGCGTCCGCACCAACATGTTTGGAATGGTGACATTTGCGCGATCAGTTTTCTATCGCTCATTTGCACGTCACGACAATGATATCATGTCACTGTGTGGGACTGTGGGTCAATTAACCTTTTTGGAGTGGGCGCCCTGATTCTAGTTTGTGAGCTTGGCAGGTTACTGCCTGGGAAGGTCTCCCACTCAGAAGTACGAGATGGGGAGGGTGTCGGGGGTAGGTTGAACTCAGGTCTCCCCACAGGAAGCCCGAGTCAGGGGGAGCGGGGGAATCTATCAAATAGCGCACCTCTAACTTTGTACAGTACTAATGCAATTAGTAAAATCAGTCACACTACGAAATGCAACCAAATAAACCACAATTCATTCATAATACTGTTAATATATAGTTTCACAGACATATTGCTGCATTCTTTTCTGGTTTGTGTGAAATTAAGAATAATACAAACCATCAAGGTGAACTGGTTTAGTCTTGACTCTTGGCTGACAGTGTTGGGGGATGGGTAATGCATTGATGGTCGAGCGGAAAATCAACATCGTTTGATTTTACAAGCTACAACCGCCACTGCGGTTGATGATAACATGCACTATACACACACGTACACATTGATTTTTCATTGTAGATATGTGGTAGTGGAGTAGGGTTCTGAGGGCACACACTTAGTGTGTTGTGAATTCTGTAATGAATATATTGTAATGTTAAAAATGGTATAACTGCCTTAACTTTGCCGGACTCCGGGAAGAGTAGCTGCTGCCTTGGCAGGAACTAATGGGGATCCATAATAAACTCCAGGAAGAGTAGCTGCTGCCTTGGCAGGAACTAATGGGGATCCATAATAAACTCCAGGAAGAGTAGCTGCTGCCTTGGCAGGAACTAATGGGGATCCATAATAAACTCCAGGAAGAGTAGCTGCTGCCTTGGCAGGAACTCATGGTGATCCATAATAAACTCCAGGAAGAGTAGCTGCTTCCTTGGCAGGATCTAATTGGGACCCATAATAAACTCCAGGAAGAGTAGCTGCTGCCTTGGCAGGAAGTAATGGGGATCCATAATAAACTCCAGGAAGAGTAGCTGCTGCCTTGGCAGGAACTCATGGTGATCCATAATAAACTCCAGGAAGAGTAGCTGCTTCCTTGGCAGGATCTAATTGGGACCCATAATAAACTCCAGGAAGAGTAGCTGCTGCCTTGGCAGGAAGTAATGGGGATCCATAATAAACTCCAGGAAGAGTAGTTGTTGCCTTGGCAGGAACTCATGGGGATCCATAATAAACTCCAGGAAGAGTAGCTGCTGCCTTGGCAGGATCTAATTGGGATCCATAGTAAACTCCAGGAAGAGTAGCTGCTGCCTTGGCAGGAAGTAATGGGGATCCATAATAAACTCCAGGGGATCCATAATAAACACCAGGAAGAGTAGCTGCTGCCTTGGCAGGATCTAATTGGGATCCATAATAAACTCCAGGAAGAGTAGTTGTTGCCTTGGCAGGAACTCATGGGGATCCATAATAAACTCCAGGAAGAGTAGCTGCTGCCTTGGCAGGATCTAATTGGGATCCATAGTAAACTCCAGGAAGAGTAGCTGCTGCCTTGGCAGGAACTCATGGGGATCCATAATAAACACCAGGAAGAGTAGTTGTAGCCTTGGCAGGAACTAATGGGGATCCATAATAAACTCCAGGAAGAGTAGCTGCTGCCTTGGCAGGAACTAATGGGGATCCATAATAAACTCCAGGAAGAGTAGCTGCTGCCTTGGCAGGAACTAATGGGGATCCATAATAAACTCCAGGAAGAGTAGCTGCTGCCTTGGCAGGATCTAATGGGGATCCATAATAAACTCCAGGAAGAGTAGCTGCTGCCTTGGCAGGAACTAATGGGGATCCATAATAAATACAAAATACAATACACAAGCACAATATTTCATACTGTAAATGTGTTATACATCTGATGCCTTTATGAGCACATGGTTAAGCGTCTTCTTTCTGTTAAATCGGCAAACGGATTGTCTTAACTGTAAAGAGCCTTGTTAACCGAAGACTTGTTTGTCTGTCTGCCTGCCACTTACAGAAGATAAATGAGGCCTATGTTAAACACATGCTGTATTTGTCACTTTAGAAGGATCATTTGTCTTTTGTCACATATTATATAGGTCTGTTTTTCTGTCCAAATATTTTATGCTGGGTAAACTAAATGAAGGAGAGGCATGTTCGCCGCACAACAAAATGTTCCATAACTTTGTGTCTAGTTTTTGCACGACACAAGATTGTCTCCCCCTCTGTGTCATAAATTGTTTGTCTAGATTTTGCATGAGTGTCTGTGTCTTCTAATGAGGATGAATATGGTGTGTCATGGAGTTGGTGTAACTCTTACCATCCAGTCTCTCATTTCAGAGCAGCTTGTTTGGAATAGAGGTTTAGCTAATAGCCATAGGCATTGGAACACATGTGCACCATACCATGGCTTAACTGTGGCTTCACTTGGATATATCCATTTCAGAGTGTCTATGTGAAACAAATTATGTTTACATGTCACATGCCTCTGTGGTCGGGAGGGAGAGAAAATCATAGAGGGGCCGATGCGTTCCCAAGCTGGGGCTGACCCTCTTTAAACTCCCAAGCTGGGGCTGACCCTCTTTTTTTAAACTCCCAAGCAGGAGCTGACCCTCTTTGAACTCCCTTCTGGAGCTGACCCTCTTTGAACTCCCTTCTGGGGCTGACCTTCTTTGAACTCCCTTCTGGGGCTGACCCTCTTTGAACTCCTTGCTGGGGCTGACCCTCTTTGAACTCCTTGCTGGGGCAGACCCCTTGGGGACGGCTCTGCCTATGCCTGACTGGACCTAGAACTTGGAGGCAAGGCATGGTCCAACCCTAGCTCTGAGATTCCCCGCTATGTCATCATTGCTCCACCCCAGATTGTCTGACTTTGTGATTCCTCTGTTCTCTGATGGGCCAAATAGGAAATTCTCTTAGCAACTGCCTCCTCCTCTCTCTCTATCACATACTGTACATGCATTGCACCCGCATAAACACTACAAACAACATAAACAGCAAATACCGCTGAGAGTCAAACACAGTGGCAAACAGAGGCACAACGGGTGCAAAATGTCAGTGACAGAACACATACAAAGAGACCATCTCATAGCTGCGAGAGCAATGCCTGGAGAACAGCTGGGACATGATGGCATAGTGTAAAATAGTCCTCTGTCATCGCAAACACAGAATAATTTCTCTGTCTCTCTCACGCATGCACCCACACCGGAGAGGAAGGAGGAGAGACAGAGACAGACACCCACAGGGGAGTGAGCAGAAACCACTGGTATGGCAGTGCTCCCATACGGCCCCCAGTATCACACTCTGCTCACTATAATTACATATGGCTTTTTTATACTATACACTGCATGTGTATGTCGTACATGCCCTTCTTTATATTTTGGATTGTGGATTAGGTCCTTTGGAGATATTTAAGCAGGAAGGCCCAAGGGGGTGTGGTATATGGTCAATATACCACGGCTAAGGTCTGTTCTTAAGCACAACGCAATACAGAGTGGCTGGACACAGCACTTAGCCGTGGTATACCGTCCATATACCACAAACCCTGAGGTGCCTTATTGGTATTATAAACTGGTTACCAACGTAATTAGAACAGTAGAAATACATGTTTTGTCAAACCTGTGCTATACGGTCAGATATAACACAGCTGTCAGCCAATCAGCATTCAGGCTCAAACCACCCAGTTTATATAACTACTGTAGATAAGTAATGACCCTTTATTGATGTGAAAGGACTTGTGGGTATCAAGGGTTAAAGAGGATACAGAAAAATAGAAATATGTGTTCAGTCTCAGCAGAGGACACACTGTACAGTTAGATTCAAATTATAAACTGGGTGGTTCGAGCCCTGAATGCTGATTGGGTGACAGCCGTGGTATATTAGATATATTAGATACCCGTATACCACGGGTATGATAAAACTTATTTTTACTGCTCTAATTATGTTGGTAACCAGTTTATAATACTAATAAGGCACCTCAGGGTTTGTGGTATATGTCTACAGGCAGAGGGGCTAAGTTGGCTTCCCTCCAGCCCAAGGTCTTGGTAATACTATTTTGGCATTGATATACCAGGGGCGTATTCATTATTCAAACAGTTTTGCAATGAAAACTGCTTTTATTGGGCAAATTCAGGTAGGTCCCTCCCCATTTCATCATGTCTGCTTCCTAGTGAATACATCTTTGCTTCGGAAGGGTCTCAGCAGGGAGCCGAGAGAATAGTTGTGCTGCACAGAGATAGATAACAGGAGTGTATTATCAGATTATGCATTTGGTATTTTATGAAATGTTGGCCACCATTGAAAATGTCTTTCAAAACGCTCATAATTTGACCTTTAGTTGATCAATTGACATGATTGAATATGGTGTAGAAAGTAGAAACTTTTAAACAAATACTATAACATCCATCAACTCATTTCACTGTACTTGAATGTGTGTACAGGAATAGCCCGCCATCTACTGGGGAAGAACTGTTACGATATCTAAGGTGCATCTTGCAAGCACCTTATCAACACCCTTGTAAATATAACCACCTTAGTTTTCCTTATATATTTGTGACCTCAACTAGTTGAATATTCACATGTATCGAACAGATTAAAGGTAACATTAAAATGTGAGCTAAAACAGCCTTTATTTGTTTTATTTACAAAGAATACAAAAACATGCCTCCAAAGTGTTTTGGAGTTCTGAAACAGGAATGAATTCACACGTTACATTTAATTGACAACACTCCCGTCCTCTTCATCTGGGATGGAGACACACACCTAGGACACACAGCAGAGAACAAATGTTTTAAAGATGTAAGTTGACGGTTTGTTAAAAATGGCAACAATTATAGAGGAAGAATTTATTCTGTAGCATCTAAACATCTGAGGCTCATATAAGTCAGTCAAGGAAGAATTCAATGGAATTCATTCCTAGCAGGTAGTAAATCAGTTTAGTACCGGACTAAGCACAGCAAATGACTGTTTATTTACCTGGTAAGAACAGAAGTCCCCTTTCTCACTTGTGGCGAGTCTTCCTTCCAGACGCAGCTTCTTTGCGGCCTTGTTTCAAACCCTGTAAGAGACAAATAAACCATTAAAACAGTTCCTTTTGCATTGAAGAACCCGTTTACTCCTGGTATTGAATTGAAAATTAATGTCCGAGCAATCATGGCACGTGATCCAATCACGTCCCAGATTTTGTCGGAACGTGAATGCAACCTAATGTACACACATAGAAGCCACAATGTGTATTACATAGGAATTGCTTTGATGTAATAAACCTATCTACAGTATGCGAAGGGGGTGAAACTGTACCAGGTAGTATCCAGTGTGGTAACCACTCATGTACCAGGCGAGCAGCATACTGCCCAGAGCCTCATCATCCTCTCCGTTTGGACTCATGGGGGGAGGAGGAGGGATCATCTGACAGAGACAAAACGTGTTCAGAGGGAATCTATCGTAACGTTGCAGAGATAAATGTCCTAACAAAACACTGCTCAGTAAGCTCCGTGTGTGTTCTCTATCAGCAACACTAAACAGTCGAGAGGGGGTTGGACTCTTTATTCAGAGAGTAAGGAAGATCAGAGTGGGAGACAGGCAAGTGGAGAAACTGTGGGAAAAGTGGAAGCAGGGATTGAATTCTTGTTATAAATGTGACTCATGCCGTGGACTATTACCACGGCAACACAGCTCTGCACCAGAGAAAATATTTCTGCACTCCATCATACCGGTGGCCCACAGGGCATCATAGGAGGCCATCCTGGAGGGGCGGGCCTGGAGGCCCCAGGTCGCCTTGAGTCTCCCTGTAGACAGAACAACTTCAATGTGCAGCACACTCCATTGTCAAAGGATTCATTCCATTATCACTTACAGGGGTTCCTTGGAGTAATGTATTCTTACATTTACATGGTAAGACAACCACATATCAAAAAAAAAAATACATGGACAAATAGTGACTGACAACCTACAATTAGAATCTTCTTACCATTCTGAAGCCAGGCATTGGAGGGGGACCTGGGGGAAAGCCAGGGAAGCCTGGACCCGACATAGGAGGTCCTTTGGGGGATTTGAATTTGGGTTTAGAGCGTGGCACATGACTGTGAGGGTGTGGGGTGGAGGACCTGTCGCTCTCCTCTGTAGAAGACTCTGCTTCTTTAACCTGCATTACAGAAAGAGACACGAACACTGACAAAAATGTTTCCAGTCAGATGTGTTCAAGAGGCTGAATACATAAATGGTGGTCCACTAGCCTGGTGGAACCAGCCTGATCTAGTTCATGTGCAGTAAAACAGTATGGTGAATGCAGCAATCATCCCCACAAACAGCCTAAACGTACCTTACTAGGGGCTTCCTCATCTACCTCTGAGCTCTCTATCAGAAGGTCTCGGAGGTTCTGCTCCTCCTCATTCCCATAGTGTGTGAACACAACTATACAGGTGCCCCTCTGCTCATCTATGGATGAGATCGTGGCAGCGTACAAATTGCCATCTTTAGACCAGTAGGCACAGCAGGAGTCTCCGACTCGCCACTGCAACACAACACGTTGTATAACTGTTAGACTAGACCGATTAAAGGAACAGTTAACAGATCCTTTTTAATGGGTTGTTGTATCTCTTATAACATACCACCTACCTCTTTATCCAGAGGAGCATTGCTTCTCTTTCTGCTACGGTTGTTTCTGTTGTTTTTTCGTTTCTTTCCAGGGTTGTCTCTCTCTGAGCTTTGTGTGTCCTCTTCACCTTTCAGGGCAGTCTGACAGTCAGGATCAATAGTGAAAACATCAAAATGTGAGCATGACAGAGGGACAATAGAACATTTTCAAGGACACTTTTCTGAGTTGCTGCTTTAGGAGATGTCTAGAACGACACACTGTAGCTGTACATGCATGGTTCTCAACCTAAGTATCAAAACCATTCTAACAAAGAGGGAAAAAAAGACTTGCTTTATTTGCAGAATACTGTCACTGAGGTGGCAAACAACGTTGTAACACTGTAATGGCACCTTAAATGATGCAACTGCTTTGTCGTAGGCCTTTATCAGTGCAGTGTCATCCCAAATGTCTGAATCGTCACTCTGGGAAAATAAGAAAATGAGTTTAAGAGCAATCAACCATCTGAGACTCTTTTACACAGCACATTATTTCTATTTATCTACTAGCAAGACAGCTACCCAAGATTCTATCTAGCCAGTCGTGATGCACTGGCACACGGCTCTATATTCATACAAAATAAATTGGTCATAGTTAGCCTGGCCAGCTGGTTATCTAACTAGCATCTAGTCATACAACATGGCCAGCTGATCATTTTTTATCTAATGTCGGTGACTTTCCTAGATCCCTGCTAACCAGATATCTAATTGAAACCGTTTTGGGAATTGGGCCATCAGACTTGAGTGACTGATCCTGGAATATCTGCTGGCAAACTGCCTTGTTACCACTAACAATGATAATTAACCCTTCACTGAAACTGATGCAGTGTTGTGAGGATACTCTGAAAATATTGTTAACCAAGATTCTAGCGGACTAAACTCCATTCCATGGTGAACGATGTATCAAGACGCCAATTACTTAAAATGGGAACTTAAGCTACACTAAAGCTCCCATTTAAAAAAAGTGTTTACTTAGCTAACTAATGTTAATTTGAAAAAGTAGTTCACTACATCCAAACTAATGTGTGAAACATTATCATATCAAAAAAGTAATTACACTACTGAAAACACTACTGTTCCAAGATTTGAATTTAATTAAACTACCACCAAGCTACTGCAAAACGTAGTTAAATTACAAGTTTAACTCGATGTAACGTTATCCAACACTGCTCTGGTGCCAGGTTTAGACCCAATAGCTAGCTATTAACTAGCTAATGTTAGCTAGTTGGTATCTAGCCAATCAGCAAACAACTAGCAAACCAATCTACGCACTTAGCTAGCGATGTACAGACTGAGTAGCTACATAATTGATAACTTACTTGTGCAGCTCCACGAGCAAAAAGCACATCTTTACACCCATGTGCCATGAATAGGCAGAAATATGGCTGCTCTCACAGCTTTGATTAGCCCCCAGCTACTGAAGCAACGTGCGTCGCTGGCCGACGTTCCTAAATAATGATGACGTAGTAAAAACTGCGATAAAAATTGTTAGCACGTTGGCTTGGGAACGAACTAACACTTTTGTTTACCTAGCTAGCTAGAGTTGCTTGCAAGTAGTGATTTGTTGGCTAAAACGATGATAGATCCTGCTTTAGTTTCTTTGGGTGCTCAGATTGTCTTGGCTGCGTCCAGTGATGAGAATCATCCTCCAGAAAACATTATTGACGGGTGAGACGGGTTTATTTATTTACTCTTTCTAAAATATAATTTAGAACCTCTGTGCCTATCTGGTATGCTGTTAGCTAACGTTAGATAGCTAGCTAAACTAACCTAAACTTCCTGTATGTCAGAGTAGCTAGCTACGTGCTTTGTTGTTAAAATCAAGATAAAAATCTAGCTATGGTAGCGTGAGAAGAGCTAGCGAGCTAACGTTATCAGTCTTGTACAGACACCCAACAATATTTCCACACAAAGTCAACATCCTATTGCTATACAATGTCATGTTACACCAGTCAGTAACGCACAGCCAGCAACCCCATGCCACACCATTCATTAACTCACCACCACTGTGCCTACCTTGATGAGTCACTTTCTCTCTTCTCAGGAACACTGCAACATTTTGGATGTCCACTGGAATGTTTCCACAGGAGTTCATAATCCGCTTCGCTGAATCTATGAAAATTGCCCTTGTGACAATGCACTGTTATAATGGTATGAAACAAGGTCAAAAGTAACGTATCAAATGGCACACTGTCTAGACCTAAGTATTGGTGTATGTTTAGTTACTACAGTTTGATCACGTTGCTTGAAATGTATCCGTTATTTTGTTCTCATTGTCTTTCAGTTAAGACTCTTAAAATTGAGAAGAGCATCTCAGATGATGCTACTGACTTTGAAGCTATTTCAGAAAAAGGTAAGCAAAGCCACTCTACGGATCCACAGTGCCTCAAAGCAAATGAAGTCTGCCTTTCAAAGCAGTATTGTAATTTTCATTGCATCTTGTTTCAGAATTTGAACACACAGAGGGGCATCTTCAAACAAATGATATTCCAGTGAGTTGACTTCCTATTCTAATTACATAATGTTCTACATGGTGTCTGCAAATGGCATATACTGTATATACACGTGACTTTGAGTGGTTTGAACTAGTCTTGTTTTTTCCTCTTTACAGCTAAATGGAACGACTGCAACACACCTGCGCTTCATCGTTACCTCTGGATATGACCATTTTGTCTCGGTACACAGGGTCAGTGTAGAGTGATGAAATATGTAGTACCTTCTCATAATGTTCAGCTCTACTTATTAAGGAGTTTGTCTGAATATCTAATATGTTTTACATTGCATCATTTTTGTTGTTGTTGTTTATACCTTTTTTTGTAATGAAACAGGATTTAATTTTACATCACCTGAGGCACAATTAATATTTTGTTTCATTCTACCTGTTCACCAAATCCAAATTGCAATACAATCTTTTCAATAAATCTGACTACTGCTGTAATCTGCTAACAGTTGCATTTGATCCAATGCATATGGTGACAGTTGATGTGAAGTGAAATAAGGCAGTATTCAAACTTCAAAGGTTTTCCAGCTGTTGATGTGTCATCAGTGTGTCCGTCATCCCACTATATTGTTAAGGATTTTCTTCACTCATGCATTTGTGTGCTGCAGAGGTAGCCTGGCCAAAGATGAATTTTCAAAAGACATTTTAAGTTTACTAAACAGTGTGTTATTGGGGAATAATCTCACACTTCCTGTGGAGTGAAAGTGTTTAAAAACGCCCACGTTCCAATCTTACATTATTGCGCAATTAAAAATCTGTTTATGTGCGAGGATTCAATGTCACACAGAGGGTTCGCAAATCATTATAGGCAAACATCTTACTGCATAAATTGTGATAACAAATCCTTGTTGGTTTTATACACAGTCACATGTTAAAATTGTTTTCACAGACTAGGGATAACAATCATTGGTTTTTACAAAGGCCTTGTATTGGCACTGATGTTGGGGCAATCGTACTGGAGGGAAATATTCTAATCTAGATAATAATTGATTTGATACATACATATGTATGGGGAAACATGTTACCGACATACTGCATAATCAGACAACCTGGTGGAGATTCAGGAGTCATCTGTTCTGAACCTGAAATCATTCCAGCACTTCAAAGCTTTTAAATGTTTTTATTTTATTATTTAACTAGGCAAGTCAATGAAGAACATATTTTATTTACAATGACGACCCTGTGCCAATTGTGCACCACTCTATGGGACTCCCAATCACAGTCGGATGTGATACAGCCTGGAGGTGATGCCTTAGACCACTGTGCCACTCGGGAGCCCAACTGCCTATGTTGTTGTAAAAGTTCAAAGGTTAGGATTCAGCCCAATTAGATATTTGTTATTTTACCTTAATTTAACTAGGCAAGTCAGTTAAGACGGCCTAGGAACAGTGAGTTAACTGCCTGTTCAGGGGCAGAATGACAGATTTGTACCTTGTCAGCTTGGGGGTTTTAACTTGCAACCTTCCGGTTACTAGTCCAACGCTCTAACCACCAGGCTACCCTGTTGCCCCATATAAAGTTGAAGTCAGAAGTTTACATACATCTTAGACAAATACATTTAAACTCAGTTTTTCATCATTCTTGATGTTTAATACCAGTAAAAATTCCCTGTCTTAGGTCAGTTAAGATCACCATTTTATTTTAAGAATGTGAAATGTCAGAATAATAGTAGAGAGTGATTTATTTCAGCTTTTATTTCATTCATCACATTCCCAGTGGGTCAGACATTTACATACACTCAATAAATATTTGGTAGCATAGCCTTTAAATTGTTTAACTTGGGTTCCTCCTGACAGAGCTGGTGTAACTGAGGCAGGTTTGTTGGCCTCATTGCTCGCACACGTTTTTTCAGTTCTGCCCACAACATTTCTATGGGATTGAGGTAAGGGCTTTGTGATGGCTACTCCAATACCTTGACTTTAAGCCATTTTGCCACAACTTTGGAAGTATGCTTGAGGTCATTGTCCATTTGGAAGACCCATTTGCAACCAAGCTTTAACTTCTTGACTGATGTCTTGAGATGTTGCTTCAATATATCCACAATTTTCCTGCCTCATGATGCCATCTATTTTGAGAAGTGCACCAGTTCCTCCTGCAGCAAAGCACCCCCACAACATGATGCTGCCACCCCCGTGTTTCATGGTTGGGATGGTGTTCTTCGGCTTGCAAGCCTCCCCCTTTTTCCTCCAAACATAACGATGGTCATTATGGCTAAACAGTTCTATTTTTGTTTCATCAGACCAGAGGACATTTCTCCAAAAAGTACGATCTTTGTCCCCATGTGCAGTTGCAAACCATAGTCTGGCTTTTTTATGGTGGTTTTGGAGCAGTGGCTTCTTCCTTGCTGAGCGGCCTTTCAGGTTATGTTGTTATAGGACTCATTTTACTGTGGATATAGATACTTTTGTATCCATTTCCTCCAGCATCTTCACATGCTACTTTCCTGTTGTTTCGCACCAAAGTACATTCATCTCTAGGAGACAGAACGAGTCTCCTTCCTGAGTGGTATGACGGCTGAGTAGTCCCATGGTGTTTATACTTGCGTATTATTGTTTGTACAGATGAACGTGGTACCTTCATGCATTTGGAAATTGCTCCCAAGGATGTACCAGACTTGTGGAGACCTACAATTTGTTTTCTGAGGTCTTGGCTGATTTCTTTTGATTTTCCCATGAAGTCAAGCAAAGAGGCACTGAGTTTGAAGGTAGACCTTGAAATACATCCACAGATACACCTCCAATTGACTCAAATGATGTCAGTCAGACTATCAGAAGTTTCTAAAGCTATGACATAATTTCTGGATTTTTCCAATCTGTTTAAAGGCACAGTCAACTTAGTGTATGTAAACTTTTGACCAACTGGAATTGTGAAACAGTGAAATCATTTGTAAACAATTGACTTGTGTCATGCACAAAGTAGATGTCCTAACCGACTTGCCAAAACTATAGTTTGTTAACAAGAAATGTGTGGAGTGGTTGAAAAACGAGTTTTAATGACTCCAAGCTGTCTTTTACTTAAAGGAGGTTAAATATATACAGTGCCTTGCGAAAGTATTCGGCCCCCTTGAACTTTGCGTCCTTTTGCCACATTTCAGACTTCAAACATAAAGATATAAAACTGTATTTTTTTGTGAAGAATCAACAACAAGTGGGACACAATAATGAAGTGACATTTATTGGATA
The DNA here is from genome assembly GCF_018296145.1 of Oncorhynchus tshawytscha. Lineage (NCBI taxonomy): Eukaryota > Metazoa > Chordata > Actinopteri > Salmoniformes > Salmonidae > Oncorhynchus > Oncorhynchus tshawytscha. The sequence goes on from NC_056432.1 coordinate 12,768,063, forward strand.
TTTCAAAAAAATCTAACAAATCAAAAACTGAAATTGGGCGTGCAAAATTATTCAGCCCCCTTAAGTTAATACCTTGTAGCGCCACCTTTTGCTGCGATTACAGCTGTAAGTCGCTTGGGGTATGTCTCTATCAGTTTTGCACATCGAGAGACTGAAAGTTTTTCCCATTCCTCCTTGCAAAACAGCTCGAGCTCAGTGAGGTTGGATGGAGAGCATTTGTGAACAGCAGTTTTCAGTTCTTTCCACAGATTCTCAATTGGATTCAGGTCTGGACTTTGACTTGGCCATTCTAACACCTGGATATGTTTATTTTTGAACCATTCCATTGTAGATTTTGCTTTATGTTTTGGATCATTGTCTTGTTGGAAGACAAATCTCCGTCCCAGTCTCAGGTCTTTTGCAGACTCCATCAGGTTTTCTTCCAGAATGGTCCTGTATTTGGCTCCATCCATCTTCCCATCAATTTTAACCATCTTCCCTGTCCCTGCTGAAGAAAAGCAGGCCCAAACCATGATGCTGCCACCACCATGTTTGACAGTGGGGATGGTGTGTTCAGGGTGATGAGCTGTGTTGCTTTTACGCCAAACATAACGTTTTGCATTGTTGCCAAAAAGTTCAATTTTGGTTTCATCTGACCAGAGCACCTTCTTCCACATGTTTGGTGTGTCTCCCAGGTGGCTTGTGGCAAACTTTAAACAACACTTTTTATGGATATCTTTAAGAAATGGCTTTCTTCTTGCCACTCTTCCATAAAGGCCAGATTTGTGCAATATACGACTGATTGTTGTCCTATGGACAGAGTCTCCCACCTCAGCTGTAGATCTCTGCAGTTCATCCAGAGTGATCATGGGCCTCTTGGCTGCATCTCTGATCAGTCTTCTCCTTGTATGAGCTGAAAGTTTAGAGGGACGGCCAGGTCTTGGTAGATTTGCAGTGGTCTGATACTCCTTCCATTTCAATATTATCACTTGCACAGTGCTCCTTGGGATGTTTAAAGCTTGGGAAATCTTTTTGTATCCAAATCCGGCTTTAAACTTCTTCACAACAGTATCTCGGACCTGCCTGGTGTGTTCCTTGTTCTTCATGATGCTCTCTGCGCTTTTAACGGACCTCTGAGACAATCACAGTGCAGGTGCATTTATACGGAGACTTGATTACACACAGGTGGATTGTATTTATCATCATTAGTCATTTAGGTCAACATTGGATCATTCAGAGATCCTCACTGAACTTCTGGAGAGAGTTTGCTGCACTGAAAGTAAAGGGGCTGAATAATTTTGCACGCCCAATTTTTCAGTTTTTGATTTGTTAAAAAAGTTTGAAATATCCAATAAATGTCGTTCCACTTCATGATTGTGTCCCACTTGTTGTTGATTCTTCACAAAAAAAATACAGTTTTATATCTTTATGTTTGAAGCCTGAAATGTGGCAAAAGGTCACAAAGTTCAAGGGGGCCGAATACTTTCGCAAGGCACTGTATATATAAAAAATACATTTGTTAGTATGAGGTTGTTGTCCCTGACTTCATGTTATGTGAATAAGAGCAATTGTTTTTTTTTATCCACCCGTCATTTAAATCGAGGGAGAGTAAATATGAAAGTGAAGAGAGAGGGAGTGAAGAGAGAGGGAGTAAAGAGAGAGGGAGTAAAGAGAGAGGGAGTAAAGAGAGAGGGAGTAAAGAGAGAGGGAGTAAAGAGAGAGGGAGTAAAGAGAGAGGGAGTAAAGAGAGGGAGTAAAGAGAGAGGGAGTAAAAGAGAGGGAGTAAAAGAGAGGGAGTAAAGAGAGGGAGTGAAGAGAGAGGGAGTAAAGAGAGGGAGTAAAGAGAGGGAGTAAAGAGAGAGGGAGTAAAGAGAGGGAGTAAAGAGAGAGGGAGTAAAGAGAGAGGGAGTAAAGAGAGAGGGAGTAAAAGAGAGAGGGAGTAAAGAGAGAGGGAGTAAAGAGAGGGAGTAAAGAGAGAGGGAGTGAAAGAGAGGGAGTAAAAGAGAGGGAGTAAAGAGAGAGGGAGTAAAGAGAGAGGGAGTAAAGAGAGAGGGAGTAAAGAGAGAGGGAGTAAAGAGAGAGGGAGTAAAGAGAGGGAGTAAAGAAGAGAGGGAGTGAAGAGAGGGAGTAAAGAGAGAGGGAGTGAAGAGAGGGAGTGAAGAGAGGGAGTGAAAGAGAGGGAGTAAAGAGAGGGAGTAAAGAGAAAGAGAGAGGGAGTAAAGAGAGAGGGAGTAAAGAGAGAGGGAGTAAGAGAGAGGGAGAAGAGAGGGAGTAAAGAGAGAGGGAGTGAAGAGAGGGAGTGAAGAGAGGGAGTGAAAGAGAGGGAGTGAGAGGGAGTGAAGAGAGGGAGTAAAGGGAGTAAAGAGAGAGGGAGTAAAGAGAGAGGGAGTAAAGAGAGAGGGAGTAAAGAGAGAGGGAGTAAAGAGAGAGGGAGTAAAGAGAGAGGGAGTAAAGAGAGAGGTAGTAAAGAGAGAGGGAGTAAAGAGAGAGGGAGTGAAGAGAGAGGGAGTGAAGAGAGAGGGAGTGAAGAGAGAGGAGAAGACAGTGAACATGTGAGGAAAGTTTAAAGTTGTCACTTGATCAATAATCAAGTAAACGTCCACTACGTGTTAGACGAGGGATGTAAAACAGAAACATGACGCTAATATATGTAACTTGGTAGAAAACTCTGCAAAAATGTACATAGCCATAATTTTTTTCAGAATTTAAAAATATTTATTCTCATGAAGCTGAGAGTAAATATCCATCTCAAGCTGAAGTACAATGTACAAGTGTTTTATGCTTTAAAATGGTACAAAGCTTCTTTTGTGAGGAAAATACATACTATAATTCAGTTGGATTCAATGAAATTAGAATTCATGTTCTAAAATAAATTCTAGAGTTCTGAAAGTGATTAAAAAGTAACGTTTACATTTGTAGTAAAAAAAAGTAGTTTTATTTAATAGTATAATATGCATGATAAAGTTACTTTCTGCTTCATGTTTCTGCTATTTTCATAAAGAAATATAACTTCAAAATAGTATTTGTCTTTTAATGTAATAACAAAAACAATCAAGACCTGTAATATATATATACAGTATATCACAAAAGTGAGCACACCCCTCACATTTTTGTAAATATTTGAGTATATCTTTTCATGTGACAACACTGAAGAAATGGCACTTTGCTACAATGTAAAGTAGTGAGTGGACATTTTCACTTAGGGGTGTACTCACTTTTGTTGCCAGCGGTTTAGACATTAATGGCTGTGTGTTGAGTTATTTTGAGGGGACAGCAAATTTACACTGTTATACAAGCTGTACACTCACTACTTTACATTTTAGCAAAAGTGTCATTTCTTCAGTGTTGTCACATGATGAGTTATACTCAAATATTTACAGAAAATTGATATAAACTGTATACTTTTGTGATATACTGTATGTATATGCTAATGTTTAAGAGTATTATATGTTTGTAAATGGTACTATTTGTAAATGTGGAGTAAATGCAGGGAGTACAAACCATGCACACTTGTAGAAACAAACCTTTAACTTTAAAGTTCTCACTTCAAAAAGACAGTTACAAGTAGCATTTCAAATGTACGTGACATTAACATAATGCTATCTATTAGCATCAGATGTACTATAGGAATACCACTCCGCTTGGATGAAAAAAAAGCTTTAGATAAAACAGATTATATACACATACCGTACCACCAGTACAGAAACAAGAAAGACAGTCCCTTATGTTTCAGTTAATTAACATAGAAAACACTGTTAAATGTACCAAGGAAATGACACATTCACACAGACAGTATTGCTTAGTGTAACAATCATCAAAATAGTAGTTGTAGAGGGACTCATTTTGAGCCTGCAGACATCCCGTCTGGTGGTCCCTCTCTTTCCCAGTCCTTCCTCTTGTGAAGGGAACGAAGGAGACATCTTGGTGGACCTCAACTGTGTGTTTCTGCCAGTTAGGAGTCTAACTAGATAGAACAGGAGACACGGTCTTCCACCACAACACAGGTGAGTTGGAATGGGGGCAGATGATGGCATGGATTCCAAGGGAAGTTTGTTCACTGTGTGTCTATTGAAGCTAAGGGAGTCTATGTATATAGAAAGTACACTATGGTGTTTTCAATGTAGGGGAACGAGTGTTCAGTCCCTGAGTGTGTATGTGTGTGTGTGTCTAGATGGTCTCCACGTAATTGGCTGGAAAGAGTCCCTGGCGTCCATCTTTAGTGCAGCCCTGCCACCAGGCCTTGTCCACGGTCTCCACCGCACTTATGATGTCACCTGGCTCAAAGGAGATCTCTGATTCATCCTCTGTGAGGAAAGAGAAAAGCAAGTTTAACACTCAGAGAGAATCATAGTGTGTGTAGGTGTGCATGTGTGTCCATGGTTACACTGAGAACAGACCTGCTTGGTAGTCATAGAGAGCTCTTACACACGTCTGAAACAGAGAAAAACAGTCATGAATGGCCCCTGTCTGAGGAAAATGTCACAATTCACTATTTTTCCCATTGCAGAGCCCTCGCCTGGTTGTCATCGACATGACATTCATGTTAAATTAGTCAGTGTTTTTCTATCCTAGTCCTGGAGACCCAAAGACCAGCACTAACACACCTTTTATAACTTATCAACTAATCATCATGTCTTTTTATTAATACAGGGTTGGAACAAAGGTCTGCACACCGTGTGGGTCTCCAGGACCGGGTTTGAAGCCCAGTAGTGAATAGGGTGGCAGGGTACATATGACTTTGTGTAACATTCCATACCTCTTGTCCATTCTCTGAAATCTCCTCAACCTCATTCTCTTCAACAAAGTCCTCCTCCTCTTCTTCAAAACAAACAGCCAACTCTGGAGTACCTTGGTCCCTTTCAGGTGGACTCATGGATCGCTCTGGAAAAGAGGAACCATGACAGTGGTTGTATTCTGGTTCCCTACCCTACGCTAAGCAAGTGTGTACTTTTCAATCGCCTTCATGGATTTAAAAGCCCACGAGGAAGAGGATTCCTGGAAAAGGATAGGGAATTGCAATGTAGGCATCTGGTATGTCTATTCTATGATCTCATCAACATGAAGGGTTCATTCAGTTTGAGAGCAACTTGGGTAATGTAGGCTAGTGTAGATCCCTCTCACTGGATGAGTGGGGTAACATACCTGTACCATTGTGTTCCACCAACTCCTCCTCATCGGTCACCCCATTGGTGGACGGGACCACAACCTTTTGTGTGATTAGCTGAAGAATATCCTCTGCATCTGAAACATAACATGTCAGTGGTTTAGATTGTGTCAGTGATGTGTCACACACTTTTTTCCACAACCTTCATTACATAAAACTCTTATTCTCTTTCAATTGTTGTATTTAACCTGTTTCAAAAAAATACAAATTATAATAGGACAGGCCTATACGAGATGCAAAAAAAACATACACTACCGATCAAAAGTTTTAGAACACCTACTCATTCAGGGTTTTTCTTTATTTTTTAAAACTATTTTCTACATTGTAGAATAATAGTGAAGACATAAAAACAACTATAAAATAACACATGGAATCATGTGGTAACCAAAAAAGTGTTAAACAAACCAAATATATATTTTATATTTGAGATTCTTTAAATAGCCACCCTTTGCCTTGATGACAGCTTTGCACACTCTTGGCATTCTCTCAACCAGCTTCACGAGGTAGTCATCTGGAATGCATTTCAAATGCCTTATAAAAAGTTAATTTGTGGAATTTCTTTCCTTCTTAATGCGTTTGAGCCAATCAGTTGTGTTGTGACAAGGTAGGGGGGTATACAGAAGATAGTAAAAGACCAATTTGGTCTTATTTGGTAAAAGACCAAGTCGATATTATGGCAAGAACAGCTCAAATAAGCAAAGAGAAACAACAGTCCATCATTACTTTAAGACATGAAGGTCAGTCAATACGGAACATTTCAATAACTTTTTGCAGTCGCAATAACTGGCGCACAATTGGCCCAGCGTCTTCCGGGTTAAGGGAGGGTTTGTCCTTGGCCATCGCACACTAGCGACTCCTGTGGCGGTCCGGGAGCAGTGCTGCTGACATGGTCGCCAGGTGTATGGTGTTCCCTCCGACACATTGATGAGGCTGGCTTCTGGGTTAAGTGGGCATTGTGTCAAGAAGCAGTGCGGCTTGGTTGGGTCGTGTTTCAGAGGACGCATGGCTCTCGATTTTTTCGCCTCTCCTGAGTCCGTACTGGAGTTGCAGCGATGAGACAAGACTAACTACCAAATGGATACCACGAAAAAGGGGTAAAAAAACATTCCAGGTGAAGCTGGTTGATAGAATGCCAAGCGTGTGCAAAGCTATCAAGGCAAAGTGTAGCTATTTGAAGAATCTCAAATATAAAACTTGTTTTTTTTTGGTTACTACAGGATTCCATGTGTATTATTTCATAGTTTTGATGTCTTTACTATTATTCTACAATGTAGAAAATAGTACAAATAAAGAACCCCTTGAATGAGTAGGTGTGTCCAAACTTTTGACCGGTAGGGTACAAAGTATACCTGTTACTGCTGGCTCCTGCTCCTCTTCTGAAAGCTCGACCAGGAATGGCTCAGCAGAGACCTGGCTGTAATCGGATTGGCCCTTCTCTTGTCCAGCTTCCTTTGCCTCCTCTCCTTCCTCTGCCATAGGCTCCTGTGCTGATATAAGGTCTGAATCCTGTGCTGAGCCCTCCCCTCCCTCCTCCATATTTGGGTTTGGCTCTGTATTCTCAATGCTGGGCTCTGGCTCTGCCTGGTCTTCCTCTTCATCTTCCTCTTCCTCCACCAGTACAACTTGTACAGCTGTGTACTGCTCTGGAAGAGAGATAATTACCAATGTTGTTTTAAGTGCAGCCCTGGTAAACTGAGAACCCACTATAATGGTATGAAAGACATCAATGGTCATTCTACAGTAGGCTGTGTGTATGATGGGGAACTACCTGTTGGCTGCAGTGGACTCTCTGGCACAGGGGCAGTAGGAGGCTGTGGTGCTGAGACAGGCTTCAGGGAAACTAGGGGATAAGGGAAGCACTCAGGCTGGGACTGGGGAGAGTGGGGCCGGAACTGGGCCTGGAGCTGGTTCTCTAGAGGGGAGGTGAGGGACATGTTGGTGAGGAGGCCTGGAGAGGCTGGGAGGGCAGAGTGCTGGGTTTGGAGCTGAGACTGGAGGCTGGGTGATGGGAGATTAGCCTGGGCTGAGACAGGTGGGGATGAGTGGAGGGCCGATTTCGGAGGGGACACCAGGGGCGCGCGAGGGCTCTGGGGAGAGGTGATTGGGCGGAAGATGGGGCTGGGCGGGGACATGGTGCGGTGGAAGGGCGAGGTTGGGAAGCGGGAGACCAATGTGGGACTGCGGGGGGAAGTGGGGGTGGGGCTGTCCGATTTCCCAAAGTTGAATGCTGTGTCAGTCAAGCTGCGCTGGTACCGCCTTAATGGAGGTTTGACTGTGTGGAGAGAGAGGGAGGGAAGAAAGACCAACATGAAGAAATACACTGCAACCAGGCAGATAATGGTTGTTAAGGTTCAGGCATGATTGACTGTTAGTGACTTCATAATCACACATTGCGTAGAGCCACTTCTTGGTTTGTCAACACACACACACACACACGACTTACCTGTGCGGGGGGAGCCGGGGCTGGATGGGCTATGGGATGATACTGATGACAGCTGTCTGAAGAACTCTCTGGGGTTCATGGAGCGCTGTGATACCAGCATCGCTGCCTCCTACAGGTAGGAGGAGGAATCACACCATGCTTTACTGAATGATGTAAAGAAAACTACAGGTCTCAATAGTCTAGAGCTGCCTCCTCTACTCCTTCCTCTCCATTCCTTCCCTTCATCTGCGCTGGCTTGACAGAAGCAGACAAGTTCCTATAAAAGGCCATATTCCTTTGCCCTATCCTGTGTTTTCAGATCTGTGCAGATGAAGGACAGCAGACTAGGAAGCAATTTTAGAGCATTGGGATACATTGTATGCGAGAGGTACAACAGGTAAGGAAGTAGTATGTTTAGAGAAGAGTATGATGGGAGTTTATATGGAGAAGAGAGGTCAGTATGAGAGACTCACTGCTGCTTTCTCAATGGACTCGCTGCGTCTGAAGCGAAATCTCATGTCCTCCTCATGCTCTCTCTCCTGCAGCTCCTGCCACACCCCAACAGAGGTCAGAATTCAGACACAAGAGTTCAGACACACTTCAGTAGCCCAATAACTTCCTCACTAATTGGTTATTTCTCTCACCCATCTAGATTTCTCCTGTTTCCTCACTTCTGCCTCCAGCTGGACCTGCATTCTCCTGGGAGATACAGAGATGTCAGAGACCTTATAGGTCTTAGGTAGCCTTTCCAATTATGATGACACAGTCAATACCTGACATGGCCACAAGAGGATACCCTTGAGTCAGAAATCGTTTGAGTCTTGAGTCAGTGTGTGTGTGTCCTAGTCCTGACCTCTGCTCTTCGATCATCTGTAGTTTCTTGTTCATCTTCCTCTCCCTCTCGTCAGCCTCTTTCTGTTCCTTCAAAACTCTTTCTTTCTCCCAACGTCGTCTGTCCTCCACTGCACGCTTCCTCTCCTCTTCCTTCCTCCGCTCCTCCTCACGCTGAGAGAGAGAGAGAGATGGAACACAATAGATGAAGACTTAATAACAGTTGATAATGTGAACGTTAAAGATGTGATGTGAACATTGAAGGTAAATACTAAGTCTGTTACATTGATGGATTACTAGAAAAACTGTCTAAGCTATGAGGGTAACTTTTTTTTCTTTGTTTAACTAGGCAAGTCAGTTAAGAACAAATTCTTATTTACAATGACGGCCTAGGAACAGTGGGTTAACTGCCTTGTGCAGAACGACAGATTTTTACCGTAAGCTCAGGTATTCGATTTAGCAACCTTTCAGTTACTGGCCCAAAGCTCTAACCACTTGGCTACCTGAGGGTAACTGTGACTGTGTGCCTGTGTAAACTACCTCTGCACGTGCCCAGAAGGAGTCTCTGTTGGCGCGGCTCATCTCCATGGCAGCGTTAGTCTTCCTGTAGTTCGTGCCCTGTCAACAGAGAGATACAGTCGCAGAGGAAAGGGTGTTAATGGAGAACAACACTGTTTGAACACACAGTTTGTAACTAAGACTATTGACAAGGAGCCTTGGGTGTTTTTAACTCGTGACTGATTTTTTAAATATTTTTTTTAACATACAGTAAGTACAATTTATGACAAGAGATTAAAACAGAGAATCTGAATGTGTGGCACAGTTCCAAGGATGTGTCCAGGTGTTAGCACCCCCCTCTTGTGGATAGAGATGGTATTGCAAGGGGACCACTCACCACTGTCTCCTTGTCCTTGGACCGACTGCTTCTTCTGACATGCTCTGTTGGGGAGCGGACTTTATTGAGCTCAGCAACTATCTTCTCCTCTGTCACATCCTCCTTACTCTCAGCACTGATAAACACATAGGCCTCCTGAGAGAGCGAGAGCGAGTGTGTGTGTGAGTACAGTGGGGACATATAAACATATTCTAGCTGGTTTTTATATGAATCGGCAGGACAGAAAGGTAACCTCAAGGACGTGGTGTGTGTCTCTTTGTTAACAACAGCTGGTGCGCGATCTCTAATATTTAGGAAGTTTCAAGGTTATGCTCGTCAACCATGTTTTTATTTGAATTCTGCTCGTCTGAGTTAGAATACCTCATGATAAGCTGTATACCATACTATCTACCAAGAGCTTTCATCCAGATTTTTCATAGCTGTTTATTTAACACCACAAACCGATGCTGGCACTAAGACTGCACTCAACGAGCTGTATAGGGCTATAAGCAAACAAGAAGATGCTCATTCAGAGACGGCGCTCCTCGTGGCCGGTGATTTTAATACAGAAAAACTTGAATCAGTCTTACCTCCATTCTACCAGCATGTCACCTGCGCAACTAGCAGCGGGAAAAAAACCTAGTTCACCTTTACTCCACACACAGAGACATATACACAGCTCTCCCGCACCCTCCAGTTAGCAAATCTGAACATATCCTCCTTATTCCTGCTTACAAGCAAAACCTCAAAAGTACCAGTGACACGCTCAATACAGAAGTGGTCTACTGAAGAGGATGCTCAACTACATGATTGTTTCACTAGCACAGTCTGGAATATGTTCCGGCACTCATTTGATGGCATTAATAAGTGCATCGACGACGTTGTCCCCACAGTGACCGTACTGTACGTACATATCCCAAACAGAAGCCATGGATTACAGGCAACTCCCACACTGAGCTAAAGGCTAGAGCTACCGCTTTCAAGGAGCGAGACACTAACCTGGACGCTTATAAGAAATCACGCTACACCCTCCGACGAACCATCAAACAGGCAAAGCTTCAATACAGGGCTAAGATCTAATCCTACTACACCGGCTCTGTTGCTTGTGGCAGGGCTTGCAAACTATTGTGGAATACAAAAGGAAATGCAGCCGCGAGTTGCCCAGTGACACAAGCCTACTAGACATGCTAAATGCCTTCTATGCTCTCTTCGAGGCAAGCAACACTGAACTATGCTCGCGGCACCAGCTGTTCTAGACGACTGTGTGATCACACTCTCCGTAGCCGATGTGAGTAAGACCTTTAAACAGGTTAACTTCTCTAGGATAGGGGGCAGCATTCGGAATTTTGGATGAAAAGCATGCCCAAATTCAAATCCTGTTACTCATCCCCAGAAGATAAGATATGCATATTATTAGTAGATCTGGATAGAAAACACTCTGAAGTTTCTAAAACTCATGTCTGTGAGTATAACATAACTTATTTAGCAGGCGAAACCCCGTGGACAAACCATTCAAATTTGTTTTTTTGAGGTCACTCTTTTCAATGGGTTTTCATTGAAAATAGACATTCTTGCAGTTCCTACCGCTTCCACTGGATGTCAACAGTCTTTAGAAATTGGTTGAGGTTTTTCCTTTGTGTAATGAAGAAGTACGGCCATCCAGAAGGAGGGTAACGTGAAGTGTACTGTTAGATAGAGGCGCGTGACCAGAAATCTAGCTACAGTTTGTTTTCCTCCTGTATTGAACACAGATCATCCCGTCTTCAATTTTATCGATTATTTATGTTAAAAAATACCTAAAGTTGTATTACAAAAGTAGTTTGAAATGTTTTGGCAAAGTTTACAGGTAACTTTTGAGATATTTTGTAGTCACGTTGTGCAAGTTGGAACCGGTGTTTTTCCTGGATCAAATGCGCCAAATAAATGGACATTTTGGATATATATCGACAGAATTAATCGAACAAAAGGACCATTTGTGATATTTATGGGACATATTGGAGTGGCAACAAAAGAAGCTCGTCAAAGGTAAGGCATGAATTATATTTTTATTTCTGCGTTTTGTGTCTCGCCTGCAGGGTTGAAATATGCTTCTCTTTGTTAACTATGGTGCTATCCTCAGATAATAGCATTGTTTGCTTTCGCCGAAAAGCCTTTTTGAAATCTGATACGTTGGCTGGATTCACAACAAGTGTAGCTTTAATTTGGTATCTTACATGTGTGATTTCATGAAAGTTTGATTTTTATAGTAATTTATTTGAATTTTGCACTCTGCATTTTCTCTGGCTTTTGGCCAGGTGGGACGCTACCGTCCAACATATCCCAGAGAGGTTAACATGCATCCTGGTAATCAGACTGATTACCAGGATGTGTACTCAGAGCATGCGCTGACCAGCTGGCAAGTGTCTTCACTGACATTTTCAACCTCTCTCTGACTCAGTCTGTAATACCAACTTCTTTCAAGCAGACCACCATAGTCTCCGTGCCAAAGAACGCTAAGGTAACCAAAATGATTATCGCCCCGTAGCACTCACATCTGTAGCCATGAAATGCTTTGAAAGGCTGGTCATGGCTCACTTCAAAACAATCATCCCAGAAACCCTGGACTTACTCCAATTCGCATACCGCCCCAACAGATCCACAGATGACGCAATCTCTATTGCACTCCACACTGCCCTTTTCCACTTGGACAAAAGGAACACCACCTACATGAGAATGGTGTTACAGCTCAGCGTTTAACACCAGAGTGCCCTCATAGTGCATTAAGCTAAGGACCCTGCAACAGAACACCTCCCTCTGCAACTGGATCCGGGACTTCCTGACAGGATGTCCCCAGGTGGTGAGGGAACACACATCTGCCACGGTGACCCTCAACACTGGGGCCCCAGTTATACAACTGCACCATTGAGAGCATCTTGACTGGCTGCATTACCACTTGGTATTGCAACTGCTTGGCATCCGACCGCAAGGCGCTAGAGGGTAGTGCGGAGGGCCCAGTACATCACTGGGGGAGAGCTCCCGGCCATCCAGGATCTCTATACCATGCGGTGTCAGACAAAGGCCCTAAAAATTATCAAAGACTCCAGACACCTGAGTTCTAGACTGTTCTCTCTGCTTCTGTTTATTATCTGTCACTTTATTCCTAGTTATATGTACACATCTACCTCAACTACCTCGTACTGGTACCCCTTGTTTATAGCCAAGTTATCAATACTCATTGTGCATCTATTTTTACCTGTTTTACTTTTCTATTATTTCTCTATTTTCTTTCTCTCTGCATTGTTGGGAAGGGCCTGTAAGTAAGTGTTTCACTGTCTACACCTGTTGCTTACCAAGCATTTGACATTTTGACCCTTTTCTGCACAAACTCTTATTGCAGTGAATCTATGCACACATACTGGACTCTACCCACCCACACACTGATGCCACACACTGCTGCTAATGTCAATAATCTATTGTGTTGCTTACCCACTTTACCCCTACCTATATGTACAGTGGCAAGAAAAAGTATATGAACCCTTTGGAATTACCTGGATTTCTGCATAAATTGGTCATCAAATTTGATCTGATCAAAGTTACAACAATAGACAAAACACAGTGTGTTTAAACTAATAACACACAAATTATTGTCTTTTTCTTGTCTATATTGAATACATAATTTAAACATTCACAGTGTAGGTTAGAAAAACTGTGAACCCCTAGGCTAATGACTTTTCCAAAAGCTAATTGGAGTCAGGAGTCAGCTAAATTGGAGTCCTTGGGATAGGGGGCAGCATTTTCACTTTTGGATGAATAGCGTGCCCAGAGTGAACTGCCTCCTACTCAGTCCCAGATGCTAATATATGCATATTAGTATTGGTATTGGATAGAACACACTCTGAAGTTTCTAAAACTGTTTGAATGATGTCTGTGAGTATAACAGAACTCATATGGCAGGCAAAAACCTGAGACAAAATTTAAACAGGAAGTGGGAAATCTGAGGTTTGTAGTTTTTGAACTCACCCCTATCAAATACACAGTGGTATATGGGTTATATTGCACTTCCTAAGGCTTCCACTAGATGTCAACTGTCTTTAGAATGTTGTTTCAGGCTTCTCGTGTGAAGGGGGGCCGGATGGGAGCTGTTTGACTAAGGGGTCTGCCTGCAGCCTCGTTCTCAGTCACGCACTTTCACATGAGAGGTATCTTTCGCTCCATTGCTTTTCTACAGACAATGGAATTCTCCGGTTGGAACATTATTGGACATTTATGATAAAAACATCCTAAAGATTGATTCTATACTTTGTTTGACAAGTTTCTTCGACCTATAATACAACTTTTTGAACTATTCGTCCGACTGGACCAGATCGTACTTTTGGATTTGTTTACCAAACGCCTTAACAAAATAAGTTATTTGGACATAAATGGACAGTATCGAACAAAACAAGCATTTATTGTGGAACTGTGATTCCTGGGAGTGCATTCTAATGAAGATCATCAAAGGTAAGTGAATATTTATAATGCTATGTATGACTAATGTTGACTACCCAACATGGCGGATATTTCTCTGGCTGGTTTGGGCTCTGAGCGCCGTTCTCAGATGATGCTTTTTCTGTAAAGTTCTTTTGAAATCTGACACAGAGGTTGCATTAAGGAGAAGTCTATCTAAAGTTCCATGCATAACACTTGAATTTTCATCAACATTTATAATGAGTATTTCTGTGAATTCATGTGGCTCTCTGCAATATCACTGCATGTTTTGGAACTACTGAACGTAACACGCCAATGTAAAATACGATTTTTGGATATAAATATGAACTTTACCGAACAAAACATTTACATAAAAAAACACTAAACAAGAATGGTGTTCATGGGAGAACACCACGGAAGAAGCCACTGCTGTCCAAAATAAACATTGCTGCACATCTGAAGTTCGCAACAGTGCACCTGGATTTTTTGCTACTGGCTAAATATTCTGTGGACAGATGAAACTACAGTTGGGTTGTTTGCATGGAACACACAACACTATGTGTGGAGAAAGAATGTCACAGCACACCAACATCAAAACCTCATCCCAACTATAAAGTATGGTGAAGGGAGCATCATGGTTTGGGGCGGCTTTGCTGCCTCAGGACCTGGATAGCTTGCTATCATTGGCGGAAATACAAATTCCCAAGTTTATCAAGACATTTTGCAGGAGAATGTAAAGCTATCTGTCCGCCAATTGAAGCTCAACAGAAGTTGGGTGATGCAACAGGACAACGACCCAAAACACAGAAGTAAGTCAACAACAGAATGGCTTCAACATAAAAAAATATGCTTTCTGGAGTGGCCCAGGCAGAGTCTTGACCTCAACCCAATTGAGATGCTGTGGCATGACCTCAAGAGAGCCGTTCACACCAGACATCCCAATAATATTGCTGAACTGAAACAGTTTTGTAAAGAGGAATGGTCTAAAATTCTCCCTGATCCGCAACTACAGAAAATGTTTGGTTGAGGCTATTACTGCCAAAGGAGGGTCAACCAGTTATTAAATCCAAGGGTTCACATACTTTTTCTTGCCACTGTACATATCTACCTCAACTACCCCGTAGCCAGGCACATCGACTCTGTATATAGCCATGTTATTTTTACTCATTATCTTTATTCACTGTGTATTTATTCCTTGTGTCACTATTTCTAGTTTTGTTGTCCCCCACAGAGTGTGGATCTGTCTCTGTCTGTTCATTAGTCACATGCAATATCTCAGACAGCACTGGCCCGATTTTGACAAAACTTGGGTGAATTGTAATGTAATAACTATTGACTATTGTAATGACCTGAAATCTGTTAGTCAGTCGCAAATATCTTATGTGGAAGGACCACCAGAGGGCAGGCTGGGCTCACAGATAGTAGCCCAACAAGGCATGGGAGACAAGGTAACCAGAGGCAATTAAGCACAGCTGACAGCACTAATGACATATTCTCCTTCCCCTATAAGAGAGAGTATGGAACCAGCAGAGAGGGGGGGGAACTATCTCTGGAAGATGGCCACCGAGACAGAGGAGCTATCCATGAAGAACCACTAAGATGGTGACAATCCCGTGACTTTTGTTGTAGTTTAAAGATAATCGTATTGTGTTCCTGTTTCATCTGGAGAAGAAGATGTATGTTTTTCCTTGGGAGATTTTCATTGATTATGTTGGAGTGTTTGTGTTGACCAAATGCCCTCAATAGAGAACTGTGTTCAATCAAGAAAACCTACTCCTGAGTCGTTTATTCCACCTTTCCGCTTTAGAGTGACGCCCAATTACTTGGTCTGATCACACTTAATAGGCCCACACACAGTTGCACTCCCTCCCTCAATTCTCCCTCCCTAACTTCTCGCAAGCAGTGTGAGGTTCCCCTGAGGGAGGAAGGAGGGCGTTGTGGTGAAGAGGGTGTAAATTATCTCCTGCCTCTCCTAACTGTCTCGGTCATTATGTTTCAGATGATAGGCTTCTCCTAACTGTCTCTGTCATTATGTTTCAGATGATAGAAGAGAGACAGTTAAGGAGAAGCCCAAGGCCTCTGCCTAATATTGTCTCTAAGGTAACAGCTTTCTCATTAACATACACAACCTCTCCTCCTCTCTCTTCCCTTTCCCCTCACACACCCTGTCCTCTCCTCTCTCTTTCATAGACCTCCCCTCACACACCCTGTCCTCTCCTGTCATCTTTCATAGACCTCCCCTCACACACCCTGTCCTCTCCTCGGTCCTCTTTCATAGACCTCCCCTCACACACCCTCACACACCCTGTCCTGTCATCTTTCATAGACCTCCCCTCACACACCCAGTCCTCTCCTCACACACCCTGTCATCTTTCATAGACTTCTCCTATCCTCCCATTCTTACTCCTTCACTTTCCTCCTCTATACTTGTCCTGTCTCGTTCCCTTCATTCCCCTAAATCTTCCCCCTTAGTTTTCACCCCAACTGCTTCCACTGTCATCTGTCTACCTGACGGTCTACTGGTCTTTTCCACTTAGATTGAGCAATTGTGCAAAAGACTTGTTGATACAATATGAGACTCACTCAAACGCTGCAGGTGATTCACCCTCTCACACAGTTGCTAGCTGAGACTTGTAGAGGGAGAAAGAGAGAAAGAGCGAATAGAATTGCCATGGGGCTTTCTGACTCGGTCAGAACACATCCCAATGTTCTAATCCTGACTAATAATTCCAAGGGATTTGGACAAAAAACAACAACAATAACCCAGTTCCCACTACTTCTAGACATCCTAGTCTCTCATTCTGTCATGTTTGTTGTTTCAGTTGGTGCTGTAGCTTCTCACAGAACTGTCAGACTGGAACACAAATGTATTTTCGTATTAAACAAATATAGCACTCTAACATATGGACTGGGAACAACAACATACACTATATTTAATGAATATAGTATGATATACACGATATTTAATGAATTAAATACATCTACACTGTAGAAGTATTAAATCTACACTGTAGGAGTATTAATATGCCTCAAGACAGAGCAGGATTAGGCCAGCTGGAAGTGCAGCAATGTCTATGCATGTTGACGGAGCACTGGTGCCCTTTCCACCACACGAGGGCGCTACACCAGAAATAAGTCTCTCCTAAAAAGCAACTCACCAAAATTACATTACGAATCAGGAGATTAAGTGAGTTTTATCCTTTTACCCAGAAGTTAACCACCTCACACAGCTTCCTGGAAGCCACATCTTTTACAAGGTTACAGTAAGAATGAGTCTTGAGGTGACTGGCCAAACCTATAAAAGCAAACTGGCGCTGTCTGCATGTCCTGATTGAGTATTTATTAATCCAAGCCACCTTCCAGTAACGCTGTATGACACAAGCGTCACATAGTTTTATAGACCCCACATGGTGATGGAGACAATGTTGACTAATACATGACAGAGAGATGGGGAAAGCTCAGGTCTCAGAGAAAGGGCTCATCAAACATAAAGAACAGCAAGACTGCAATGTGAATATAATACCCAGATGCTTTAATCTGACATTGGACACACCTACTCCTTCAAGGGTTTTTCTTTATTTGTGTTTTCTACATTGTAGAATAATAGTGTAGACATCAAAACTATGAAATAACACATATGGTATCATGTAGTAAACAAAAAAGTGTTCAAAATATATTTTATGTTTGAAATTCTTCAAAGTAGCCACCCTTTGCTTTGCACAATCTTTGCATTCTCTCAACCAGCTTCATGAGGTAGTCACCTGGAATGCATTTCAATTAACAGCTGTGCCTTGTTAATTTGTGGAATTTCTTTCCTTCTTAATTCATTTGAGCCAGTCAGTGCTGTGACAAGGTAGGGGTGATATACAGAAGATGGTCTTTTACCAAATAAGGCTAAGTCCATATTATGCCAAGAACAGCTCAAATAAGCAAACGGAAATTACAGTCCATCATTACTTTAAGACATGAAGGTCAGTCAATGCAGAACATTTCAAAAACTTTGAAAGTTTCTTCAGGTCCAGTTGCAAAAACCATGAAGTGCTATGATGAAACTGGCTCTCATGAGGAAAGCCACAGGAAAAAAACCTCAGGATTACCTCTACTGCAGAGGATAAGTTCATTAGAGTTAACTGCACTTCAGATTGCAGCCCAAATAAATGCTTCAGAGTTCAAGTAACAGACACATCTCAACATAAACTGTTCAGAGGAGACTGCGTGAATCAGGCCTTCATGGTCGAATTGTTGCAAAGAAACCACTACTAAAGGGCCAAGAAACAGGAGCTATGGACATTAGACCGGTGGAAATCTGTCCTTTAGTCTGATGAGTCCAAATTTTCGATTTTTGGTTCCACCCACAGTGTCTTTGTGAGATTCGGAGTAGATGAACACATGCCCAATTTTTCAGTTTTTGATTTGTTAAAAAAGTTTGAAATATCCAATAAATGTTGTTCCACTTCATGATTGTGTCCCACTTGTTGTTGATTATTCACAAAAAAAATACAGTTTTATATCTTTATGTTTGAAGCCTGAAATGTGGCAAAAGGTCGCAAAGTTCAAGGGGGCCGAATACTTTCGCAAGGCACTGTATAAATCAATCTTGAACAGGATTAGGCCTATCTACTTTGGATGAAATTTGAATGGAATTGATGGAGAGAGACAGAGTGTGCTCATGTGTGCACTGATTTGAAGCCACAATAGTAATTGCCTGTTTTAAAACTCTGCAGCTGCAATTTAAAAAAAAATGCAACATTACAATAAAACAAATATGGTGACCCCCGATAGCCAGATGGAGATGGGTAAATTAGACGTCCATTCAGTCCTAATATTACTGTAACATAGGCTTTGCTGCAGCAAATATAGGCCTACCTGTCACGAGGAAAAAAAGGTCCCATGATGAGATAATACATGCATTGTGAACTGCGCTCCATATGGAGATACACTGTCTGTTCCCACCCTGAGCCCTGATGATTGATCATGCAGATAGCAGAGTAGGCCGTGGTGTGTAGAGAAACCACTTAGACATCACATATCAATTAACGTCATTCTGTTCATAGAAATAATATATTATAATTTGCCATTTTCTCGCAGTTATTTATCCCGAGAAAAGGGAGTGGGTTTGGGCGGTAAATCTCAGTAAACCATTCTATTCAACGCTAACACATACTTTACCTATTATGTAATAAAGACACACACACAATCTATGGTATATCTGAGACTGGGGTCACAGAGGTTCCTAGGCCAAGTACTTAACTGAGTAAAACATTCAATCAAAAAAAGGGACAAACAAATTAGCTCCATTCCAGGGATGAATCTGGATTCGACCGGTTGACACCTTTATATGTAAACTAGTAACAACGGGGTCTGGCTATAGGCTGAATGGATGACACCTTTATATGTAAACTAGTAACAACGGGGTCTGGCTATAGGCTGAATGGATGACACCTTTATATGTAAACTAGTAACAACGGGGTCTGGCTATAGGCTGAATGGATGACACCTTTATATGTAAACTAGTAACAAAGGGGTCTGGCTATAGGCTGAATGGATGACACCTTTATATGTAAACTAGTAACAACGGGGTCTGGCTATAGGCTGAATGGATGACACCTTTATATGTAAACTAGTAACAACGGGGTCTGGCTATAGGCTGAATGGATGACACCTTTATATGTAAACTAGTAACAAAGGGGTCTGGCTATAGGCTGAATGGATGACACCTTTATATGTAAACTAGTAACAAAGGGGTCTGGCTATAGGCTGAATGGATGACACCTTTATATGTAAACTAGTAACAAAGGGGTCTGGCTATAGGCTGAATGGATGACACCTTTATATGTAAACTAGTAACAACGGGGTCTGGCTATAGGCTGAATGGATGACACCTTTATATGTAAACTAGTAACAAAGGGGTCTGGCTATAGGCTGAATGGATGACACCTTTATATGTAAACTAGTAACAAAGGGGTCTGGCTATAGGCTGAATGGATGACACCTTTATATGTAAACTAGTAACAAAGGGGTCTGGCTATAGGCTGAATGGATGACACCTTTATATGTAAACTAGTAACAAAGGGGTCTGGCTATAGGCTGAATGGATGACACCTTTATATGTAAACTAGTAACAACGGGGTCTGGCTATAGGCTGAATGGATGACACCTTTATATGTAAACTAGTAACAACGGGGTCTGGCTATAGGCTGAATGGATGACACCTTTATATGTAAACTAGTAACAAAGGGGTCTGGCTATAGGCTGAATGGATGACACCTTTATATGTAAACTAGTAACAAAGGGGTCTGGCTATAGGCTGAATGGATGACACCTTTATATGTAAACTAGTAACAAAGGGGTCTGGCTATAGGCTGAATGGATGACACCTTTATATGTAAACTAGTAACAAAGGGGTCTGGCTATAGGCTGAATGGATGACACCTTTATATGTAAACTAGTAAGGGGTCTGGCTATAGGCTGAATGGATGACACCTTTATATGTAAACTAGTAACAAAGGGGTCTGGCTATAGGCTGAATGGATGACACCTTTATATGTAAACTAGTAACAACAGGGTCTGGCTATAGGCTGAATGGATGACACCTTTATATGTAAACTAGTAACAACGGGGTCTGGCTATAGGCTGAATGGATGACACCTTTATATGTAAACTAGTAACAACGGGGTCTGGCTATAGGCTGAATGGATGACACCTTTATATGTAAACTAGTAACAACGGGGTCTGGCTATAGGCTGAATGGATGACACCTTTATATGTAAACTAGTAACAAAGGGGTCTGGCTATAGGCTGAATGGATGACACCTTTATATGTAAACTAGTAACAAAGGGGTCTGGCTATAGGCTGAATGGATGACACCTTTATATGTAAACTAGTAACAAAGGGGTCTGGCTATAGGCTGAATGGATGACACCTTTTATGTAAACTAGTAAAACTAGGTAACCTTTATATGTAAACTAGGGGTCTGGCTATAGGCTGAATGGATGACACCTTTATATGTAAACTAGTAACAACGGGGTCTGGCTATAGGCTGAATGGATGACACCTTTATATGTAAACTAGTAACAAAGGGGTCTGGCTATAGGCTGAATGGATGACACCTTTATATGTAAACTAGTAACAAAGGGGTCTGGCTATAGGCTGAATGGATGACACCTTTATATGTAAACTAGTAACAACGGGGTCTGGCTATAGGCTGAATGGATGACACCTTTATATGTAAACTAGTAACAACGGGGTCTGGCTATAGGCTGAATGGATGACACCTTTATATGTAAACTAGTAACAAAGGGGTCTGGCTATAGGCTGAATGGATGACACCTTTATATGTAAACTAGTAACAACGGGGTCTGGCTATAGGCTGAATGGATGACACCTTTATATGTAAACTAGTAACAAAGGGGTCTGGCTATAGGCTGAATGGATGACACCTTTATATGTAAACTAGTAACAACGGGGTCTGGCTATAGGCTGAATGGATGACACCTTTATATGTAAACTAGTAACAAAGGGGTCTGGCTATAGGCTGAATGGATGACACCTTTATATGTAAACTAGTAACAACGGGGTCTGGCTATAGGCTGAATGGATGACACCTTTATATGTAAACTAGTAACAACGGGGTCTGGCTATAGGCTGAATGGATGACACCTTTATATGTAAACTAGTAACAACGGGGTCTGGCTATAGGCTGAATGGATGACACCTTTATATGTAAACTAGTAACAAAGGGGTCTGGCTATAGGCTGAATGGATGACACCTTTATATGTAAACTAGTAACAACGGGGTCTGGCTATAGGCTGAATGGATGACACCTTTATATGTAAACTAGTAACAACGGGGTCTGGCTATAGGCTGAATGGATGACACCTTTATATGTAAACTAGTAACAAAGGGGTCTGGCTATAGGCTGAATGGATGACACCTTTATATGTAAACTAGTAACAAAGGGGTCTGGCTATAGGCTGAATGGATGACACCTTTATATGTAAACTAGTAACAACGGGGTCTGGCTATAGGCTGAATGGATGACACCTTTATATGTAAACTAGTAACAACGGGGTCTGGCTATAGGCTGAATGGATGACACCTTTATATGTAAACTAGTAACAACGGGGTCTGGCTATAGGCTGAATGGATGACACCTTTATATGTAAACTAGTAACAAAGGGGTCTGGCTATAGGCTGAATGGATGACACCTTTATATGTAAACTAGTAACAAAGGGGTCTGGCTATAGGCTGAATGGATGACACCTTTATATGTAAACTAGTAACAACGGGGTCTGGCTATAGGCTGAATGGATGACACCTTTATATGTAAACTAGTAACAACGGGGTCTGGCTATAGGCTGAATGGATGACACCTTTATATGTAAACTAGTAACAAAGGGGTCTGGCTATAGGCTGAATGGATGACACCTTTATATGTAAACTAGTAACAAAGGGGTCTGGCTATAGGCTGAATGGATGACACCTTTATATAGTAACAAACTAGTAACCTTTATATGTAAACTAGTAACAAAGGGGTCTGGCTATAGGCTGAATGGATGACACCTTTATATGTAAACTAGTAACAACGGGGTCTGGCTATAGGCTGAATGGATGACACCTTTATATGTAAACTAGTAACAAGGGGTCTGGCTATAGGCTGAATGGATGACACCTTTATATGTAAACTAGTAACAACGGGGTCTGGCTATAGGCTGAATGGATGACACCTTTATATGTAAACTAGTAACAAAGGGGTCTGGCTATAGGCTGAATGGATGACACCTTTATATGTAAACTAGTAACAAAGGGGTCTGGCTATAGGCTGAATGGATGACACCTTTATATGTAAACTAGTAACAACGGGGTCTGGCTATAGGCTGAATGGATGACACCTTTATATGTAAACTAGTAACAACGGGGTCTGGCTATAGGCTGAATGGATGACACCTTTATATGTAAACTAGTAACAACGGGGTCTGGCTATAGGCTGAATGGATGACACCTTTATATGTAAACTAGTAACAACGGGGTCTGGCTATAGGCTGAATGGATGACACCTTTATATGTAAACTAGTAACAATGGATGGGTCTGGCTATAGGCTGAATGGATGACACCTTTATATGTAAACTAGTAACAAGGGGTCTGGCTATAGGCTGAATGGATGACACCTTTATATGTAAACTAGTAACAACGGGGTCTGGCTATAGGCTGAATGGATGACACCTTTATATGTAAACTAGTAACAACGGGGTCTGGCTATAGGCTGAATGGATGACACCTTTATATGTAAACTAGTAACAACGGGGTCTGGCTATAGGCTGAATGGATGACACCTTTATATGTAAACTAGTAACAACGGGGTCTGGCTATAGGCTGAATGGATGACACCTTTATATGTAAACTAGTAACAACGGGGTCTGGCTATAGGCTGAATGGATGACACCTTTATATGTAAACTAGTAACAACGGGGTCTGGCTATAGGCTGAATGGATGACACCTTTATATGTAAACTAGTAACAACGGGGTCTGGCTATAGGCTGAATGGATGACACCTTTATATGTAAACTAGTAACAACGGGGTCTGGCTATAGGCTGAATGGATGACACCTTTATATGTAAACTAGTAACAACGGGGTCTGGCTATAGGCTGAATGGATGACACCTTTATATGTAAACTAGTAACAACGGGGTCTGGCTATAGGCTGAATGGATGACACCTTTATATGTAAACTAGTAACAACGGGGTCTGGCTATAGGCTGAATGGATGACACCTTTATATGTAAACTAGTAACAACGGGGTCTGGCTATAGGCTGAATGGATGACACCTTTATATGTAAACTAGTAACAACGGGGTCTGGCTATAGGCTGAATGGATGACACCTTTATATGTAAACTAGTAACAACGGGGTCTGGCTATAGGCTGAATGGATGACACCTTTATATGTAAACTAGTAACAACGGGGTCTGGCTATAGGCTGAATGGATGACACCTTTATATGTAAACTAGTAACAACGGGGTCTGGCTATAGGCTGAATGGATGACACCTTTATATGTAAACTAGTAACAACGGGGGGTCTGGCTATAGGCTGAATGGATGACACCTTTATATGTAAACTAGTAACAACGGGGTCTGGCTATAGGCTGAATGGATGACACCTTTATATGTAAACTAGTAACAACGGGGTCTGGCTATAGGCTGAATGGATGACACCTTTATATGTAAACTAGTAACAACGGGGTCTGGCTATAGGCTGAATGGATGACACCTTTATATGTAAACTAGTAACAACGGGGTCTGGCTATAGGCTGAATGGATGACACCTTTATATGTAAACTAGTAACAACGGGGTCTGGCTATAGGCTGAATGGATGACACCTTTATATGTAAACTAGTAACAACGGGGTCTGGCTATAGGCTGAATGGATGACACCTTTATATGTAAACTAGTAACAACGGGGTCTGGCTATAGGCTGAATGGATGACACCTTTATATGTAAACTAGTAACAACGGGGTCTGGCTATAGGCTGAATGGATGACACCTTTATATGTAAACTAGTAACAACGGGGTCTGGCTATAGGCTGAATGGATGACACCTTTATATGTAAACTAGTAACAACGGGGTCTGGCTATAGGCTGAATGGATGACACCTTTATATGTAAACTAGTAACAACGGGGTCTGGCTATAGGCTGAATGGATGACACCTTTATATGTAAACTAGTAACAACGGGGTCTGGCTATAGGCTGAATGGATGACACCTTTAT
Organism: Oncorhynchus tshawytscha; assembly: GCF_018296145.1. Classification (NCBI taxonomy): domain Eukaryota; kingdom Metazoa; phylum Chordata; class Actinopteri; order Salmoniformes; family Salmonidae; genus Oncorhynchus; species Oncorhynchus tshawytscha. The sequence goes on from NC_056432.1 coordinate 12,792,553, forward strand.
ATGTAAACTAGTAACAACGGGGTCTGGCTATAGGCTGAATGGATGACACCTTTATATGTAAACTAGTAACAACGGGGTCTGGCTATAGGCTGAATGGATGACACCTTTATATGTAAACTAGTAACAAGGCTGAATGGATGGGTCTGGCTATAGGCTGAATGGATGACACCTTTATATGTAAACTAGTAACAACGGGGTCTGGCTATAGGCTGAATGGATGACACCTTTATATGTAAACTAGTAACAACGGGGTCTGGCTATAGGCTGAATGGATGACACCTTTATATGTAAACTAGTAACAACGGGGTCTGGCTATAGGCTGAATGGATGACACCTTTATATGTAAACTAGTAACAAAGGGGTCTGGCTATAGGCTGAATGGATGACACCTTTATATGTAAACTAGTAACAACGGGGTCTGGCTATAGGCTGAATGGATGACACCTTTATATGTAAACTAGTAACAACGGGGTCTGGCTATAGGCTGAATGGATGACACCTTTATATGTAAACTAGTAACAAAGGGGTCTGGCTATAGGCTGAATGGATGACACCTTTATATGTAAACTAGTAACAACGGGGTCTGGCTATAGGCTGAATGGATGACACCTTTATATGTAAACTAGTAACAACGGGGTCTGGCTATAGGCTGAATGGATGACACCTTTATATGTAAACTAGTAACAAAGGGGTCTGGCTATAGGCTGAATGGATGACACCTTTATATGTAAACTAGTAACAACGGGGTCTGGCTATAGGCTGAATGGATGACACCTTTATATGTAAACTAGTAACAACGGGGTCTGGCTATAGGCTGAATGGATGACACCTTTATATGTAAACTAGTAACAAAGGGGTCTGGCTATAGGCTGAATGGATGACACCTTTATATGTAAACTAGTAACAACGGGGTCTGGCTATAGGCTGAATGGATGACACCTTTATATGTAAACTAGTAACAACGGGGTCTGGCTATAGGCTGAATGGATGACACCTTTATATGTAAACTAGTAACAAAGGGGTCTGGCTATAGGCTGAATGGATGACACCTTTATATGTAAACTAGTAACAACGGGGTCTGGCTATAGGCTGAATGGATGACACCTTTATATGTAAACTAGTAACAACGGGGTCTGGCTATAGGCTGAATGGATGACACCTTTATATGTAAACTAGTAACAACGGGGTCTGGCTATAGGCTGAATGGATGACACCTTTATATGTAAACTAGTAGGGGTCTGGCTATAGGCTGAATGGATGACACCTTTATATGTAAACGGGGTCTGGCTATAGGCTGAATGGATGACACCTTTATATGTAAACTAGTAACAACGGGGTCTGGCTATAGGCTGAATGGATGACACCTTTATATGTAAACTAGTAACAAAGGGGTCTGGCTATAGGCTGAATGGATGACACCTTTATATGTAAACTAGTAACAAAGGGGTCTGGCTATAGGCTGAATGGATGACACCTTTATATGTAAACTAGTAACAAAGGGGTCTGGCTATAGGCTGAATGGATGACACCTTTATATGTAAACTAGTAACAAAGGGGTCTGGCTATAGGCTGAATGGATGACACCTTTATATGTAAACTAGTAACAACGGGGTCTGGCTATAGGCTGAATGGATGACACCTTTATATGTAAACTAGTAACAAAGGGGTCTGGCTATAGGCTGAATGGATGACACCTTTATATGTAAACTAGTAACAACGGGGTCTGGCTATAGGCTGAATGGATGACACCTTTATATGTAAACTAGTAACAACGGGGTCTGGCTATAGGCTGAATGGATGACACCTTTATATGTAAACTAGTAACAACGGGGTCTGGCTATAGGCTGAATGGATGACACCTTGATATGTAAACTAGTAACAACGGGGTCTGGCTATAGGCTGAATGGATGACACCTTGATATGTAAACTAGTAACAAAGGGGTCTGGCTATAGGCTGAATGGATGACACCTTGATATGTAAACTAGTAACAACGGGGTCTGGCTATAGGCTGAATGGATGACCCATAAACTTCTCTGCAGTAAGATGGAAATGTTAAATAAATACTATTTTACAGCAAGCCAGCATCTGGACAGTTTACACACACACACACACACACACACCTCTTCTCATCTTCCTCTTCCTCCCTGAAGGGACCATTATTTTCTCTGTTTCCTGTGAGGCCCTGTCACCACTTGGTGAGTGTTTATGCTGTGCCCGCCGGAGGCCCATCTCAGTGGCAATGTGTGGTGACCCCTACCCCCGTGCCTTCCTGCCACCAGCCTGGACATTGGCCTGGCCCGCCACTGGACCATACAAACCCATGCGGTAGGAAGTGCACTGAAGACAGGAAGACGTTTAACAATGAAAGGTAAACTACTGTGTGTAGATAGAGCATGTGTGTGTATTTATGTTTGTATGTGAGAGAGACTGAGATAAGTATTGTTTGTTTGTATGTGCATAATGCACGTGCAGGTTTGATCCATATATATGTGTGTGTGTGTGTATATAATGCACGTGCAGGTTTGATCCATATATATGTGTGTGTGTGTGTGTGTGTATGTGCATAATGCACGTGCAGGTTTGATGCATATATATATATATATATGTGTGTGTGTGTGTGTATATAATGCACGTGAGATGCGTGTGTGTATGTGTGTGTCTTACCAAGTGTGACAACATCACTATTCATTCCCTCGTTCCTGGTCAGGCCAGTTCCACCCTTCCTACACGAGCAACACCAACTCTCTGTATTGTCTTGACAACAGTTACTATAGGAGGGTGTTTATCCATTATTCATTGTTAGAGAAACAGTGAAGAGAAGAAACAGAGTAACATTCCACAATGGTACCAACACAGGATGTAGGAGATAGAGAAAACACTTAACTCCCATATTAATCATGCCACTCCTGAATACTATCAAATGCTGCAGCTGCAATGTGGTCACTGACTGGATGACTGCACGACCAACAGACAAAATGGCAGCTTAGGGCAGGGCAAGGGTGTGAGTGGTGTGGTACCGTACCTTGAAAAAGGTCTTGATAGCGGGCACATGGCTGGCACATTCTGTCCTGCGGTTCTCATCCACGTTTGGCCCGACCTGGAGACCCACACACACTACATAATTAGTCTGAGGGAGCCAGAGAGAGGCTCATTATCAGAAAGTCCAGCTTCAGTCTTCTGTCATCAGGTACTACATGTACACCCTTGTGGAATCATTTCCCAACGTTATAGAGAGAGCCTACCATTATTATCATGTTACATATCATATACAATATAATGAAGTTTAATATAATAATATGTTTCACAAGTTTCTGATTTGTGTGTGTGTTTGTGTAGCTGCCTGACTGGCTACAGATGCAACCTCTGACCCCCACCACAACATTCCACAAGGTCGCCATAGATACGGGACCAGTGAAGCACATTGGGAACATTCTAAGCATCTGTTGCCCTGCTTGTGTGTGTGCGCATCAGTCAAAATAATTGGTATCAGTAAAAAGCTAGGCCTGGCGTCCGGTGTCAGCAATTTAGCTGACACATCACACACGTTGACCCCCAGACCAAGGGCCAATCGAAACACATCCAACAGTGGCATGAGCCAATGGGAACCAAAGCTTGTCCCTAACCTCTGATACAGAGTAAAATATTTTTTCCATCCTTCTAAATGGTTAAGGATAGGATTGAGGGTAGGGAATCTGATCCTAGAGCTGTGGTTATGGGCCACTTCTACTTCAAGCACCTGAGACACAGCAACAGGTAAATAGAGTTAATATATGGTACCACTTCCATTCAGAGGGCCATGTTGTAGTGGACGACACTCACCCAGCAGATCATGGCGACGCGAGGGCCTCCCACCTCGGCTGAGCCCACCCTGCAGAGCCCATACTGAGGTCTGGCTATGAGGAACTTCTCTGACAGCTCCACCACTCCACCTGCTGTAGGAGAGACAAGAGAGAGGGGGCGGGATTGAGATAGAGAGAGCGAAAGAAAGAGAGAGACGGACCGAGAGATTAATAAACACCACCAACTTATCATTTATCATTTTGGAAAACTCAAATTCAAAAAAGGTGACAAGTTCAAATCGTCCAGTAAGCTTTACCTCCAGAGTCAGCCAGTTTGAGGTTGTTAGTGGCCCCATCGTAGGTGAACAGAGCCCTGTGGGGAAAAAGAGAGACAGCCTAGTGACAGAAGCACAAACACACTGCATCATCACAACCATGGACCCAGAGATTCAGGGTTCAGTTGACATATAAAAGTTATTTCCAATGGAGCAGACATCTGCAGCGCTTACTTTGATTGTAATCTCGGTGACCAAGGTAACATTGCTTTTAAAGGATGCATAGCCGAAAAGGGCCAATGGGATGAATGGCGCCGGAGGGGATGGCTGCCGTTTAACCGGTTGTGCTATTTTGTGTGTATTTTCCGCATTGTTTGTAACTTATTTTGTACATAATGTTGATCCCACTGTCTCTTATGACCGAAAAGAGCTTCTGGACATCAGAACAGCGATTACTGACCTCGAACTGGACAAAGATGTTTTTTTTAATGAGTCGGACGCAAAGGATATAATGTTGCTCCAAGACAAGGCCCAAATCCCTGTCATTCACATTAAGAAAATAAGGAAATACAGGGGGCGGAGATCAGGGTGCCTTCTGAGAATTTGTTGGAGAGTGGGTAACCTGCCTCTACCATCCGTTCTATTAGCCAATGTGCAATCACTGGAGAATAAACTGGATGAGATCCATTCGAGACCTTCCTACCAACGGGACATTAAAAACTGTAATATCTTATGTTTCACCGAGTCGTGGCTGAATGACGACACATAATATACAGTTGGCTTGGTTTTCCATGCATAGGCAGGACAGAACAGTTACGTCCAGTAAGAAGAGGGGTGGAGATGCGTGTCTATTTTTCAATAACAGCTGGTGCACTGTCTAATATTAAGCTAGTCTCAAGGTATTTTTCCCCTGAGGTAGAGTACCTCATGATAAGCTGTAGACCACACTATCTACTAATAGAGTTTATCTACATTTTTCGTAGCCGTCTTATTTAACACCATAAGCCGACACTTACACTAAGACCGCACTCAACGAGCTGTATAAGGCCATAAGCAAACAAGAACATTTTCATCAAGAAGCGGCGCTCCTAGTGGCCGGGGACTTTAATGCAGGGAAACTTCAATCCGTTTTACCTCATTTCTACCAGCATGTCACATGTGCAACCAAAGGGGGAAAAAGCTCCAGACCGCATTCACTCCACACACAGAGACACGTACAAAGCTCTCCCTCACCCTCCATTTGGAAAATCTGACTATAATTCTATCCTCCTGACTCCTGCTTACAAGCAAAAACTAAAGCAGGAAGTACCAGTGACTCTCTCAATACGGAGGTGGTCAGATGACGCAGATGCTACGCTACAGGACTGTTTTGCCAGCACAGACTGGAATATGTTACAGGATTTATCCAATGGCATTGAGCAGTACACCACCTCAGTCACCGGCTTCATCAATAAGTGCATCGACAACATCGTCCCCACGTACATATCCCAACCAAAAGCCATGGACAGCTAGCACCGAGCTAAAGGCTAGAGCTGCTGCTTTCAAGAAGCGGGACACTAATCCATATGCTGAAAAGAAATGCTGAAAAGAAATCCCGCTATGCATTCAGACATACCATCATACAGGCAACGTGTCAATACAGGACTAAGATTCAACCCTACTACACCGGCTTTGACACTTGTCGGATGTGGTGCTCTCATCCATGCTTCAGTGTTGCTTGCCTCGAAGCGAGCAAAAAAAGCATTTAGCCCATCCAGTAGGCTTGAGTCAATGGGCAGCGTACGGCTGGGTTTCCCTTCGTAGTCCGTAATAGTTTTCAAGCCCTGCCACATCCGACGAGCATCAGAGCCGGTGTAGTAGGATTCAATCTTAGTCCTGTATTGATGCTTTGCCTGTTTGATGGTTCGTATAGCGGGATTTCTTATAAGCATCCAGATTAGTGTCCCGCTATAAAAGCCTGGTTTAATGTTGACTGTTTCTCTTAGTAGGATCTTTGATCTTCTCATTCCAAAGAGTGTAGGAAGTTCCTAAAATTATATAAAGTTGGTGTTTAATCTGTCTAAATAGACAAATTACATGTCCTCTAGCCCATAACTAAATAACATACAGACAGCTGGACAGACCACGTGTTAAGTCAACACTACACAGGCACACACACTTGGACATGTTTGGCATTTGTTGCGCATAGTTTGGCTAAACTCTAACTTGCATCCCCACAGAGTAATGCATTTCTAAAATGTGCCAGCAGATTAGTTATTCTTTTACCATGACTCTCTCCTTTCCTCGCATTCCTTCCCTCTCTCTTTCTTCCTGTCCATCATGCTTGTTAGCGAGCGGCCCAGAGTAAGACAGTGAGGCAGTTGTTACACAATATCTGAACAATAACACACAGTGACATTGTTTTTCCAGGCCGAATCCCTCACTCTCACCTGAAACCCAGGGTTTCTGATTGACACGAGAAAGACAGCAGTAGGGCAGGTTATGACTCAATCTCAGCTCAGGTCACAGGTGACATTCTACTGTATAGAACCACTGACAATGTGGGGGTGGGGGTCAGGACAGAAGGGAGGGAGGAAATCTGCCTATGCTGGAGCTCCTAGGCCAGCTGGTGGGTGTGTCCCTAACATCTGGACCAGCAGAGGAGAGCCCAGGGGGAAAGAGCACCAGGCCAAAGGTGAGAGACCTACCTCTGTGTGTGTGTGTGTGTGTGTGTGTGTGTATATATATATGTGTGTGTGTGTGTGTGGAACCCTTTGCCCTATAAGTAAAATGCCTGGAACTATTCACCTCACTTTCAAACAGGTGAAACAGAGCAGAAACAGGTTTACTGTTGAGATAGAGAGATTTGCAGGCACTGACTCAGAGTTTGGAGTGGGCTCCTGTATGGAGTCACAGTGGGTGTGTAGTGTAGAGCATGTCAGTACAGTTAACATATAATATCACTTCATTGTTTCAAGGTTGTCCCATTGAGACTGATTGATACTTGTCAAACCTTCAGTATCAGCACGTTCACAAAGGAGATGTTAAACGATACAAATCACACATTTGAAGGACAACAAAAAGTTTGTTTTGCAAATATCAATCTCCAGGCAGATACAGTAAAGGACAGAGAAGTAAGACCTCTAGAACAGTGACATTCAAACTTTTTCAGCAGGAACCCCATTTTGTCAGCATTTTGTCTGGCAAAAGTTCCATTTTTTCACCAGAAATTCTGTCGAAATCCAATGACAACCTTAAAATAGGTAAATTAAGATTTTACATCAAGAAATAACCTTAAATGCATTACATTTTTATCTCTCTTAAAGAGGACCAATAAATACATTTAGATAATAAAATTGTATTGCTCTTATTCTATTTCTCAAAAATGTATTGTCCCATAGAATAATCTGTGATCTTAATTTTTGGATCCCCCCTAAAATATATTTTAAAAATAATAATAATAATTTGGTGACCCCACTGCAATTCCCCCGTGACTCTGACTTTGAATACCACTGCTCTAGAAAGACTGAATAGAAGAACAATGAAGAGGTCCCTGAAGAGGTCCCCGAAGAGGTCCCTGTGGTCGCAGTTTATTCTAACAGCACTATACAGTAGCCCACAGACACTGAGTACATTGATTGATTCCTACACCTCATCTCTATACAGACCTCAGCAGACTGACTGACTAGGTCTGATTTAGTATGTTATTGTGACTATTGTCCTCTGAGGGACAAATTAATAGCAAGAGTTAAGACAGTGTGCGTGTGTGTGTGTGATGAGGACGCAATAATGTCCCTGTTGTTCCCCCCTAGTGTTAGCAGTGCGCTGGCTCGGCGTGTCACGAGGCAGACTTGTACAGCTTTGTCAGGGTAGTGGGTTGCGGTGGGGGGGGCTTAGATTCAGCTCATCTCTAACAAGAACAACCACCATGAAAGCAAGCGCCCATCCACTGTGTCGGACTCAACCTTGTGTCTGTGTACGTGACCAATAAAGTTTGGTCCGTCTGTCCCGCCGTCCGTCTTGTCTGTTTCCCTCTTGAGTTTCATGTGAATAACATTGGTGGAAAACTTGCCCCTGGTTTCTCCTCTGATTATTACTACAGGCATTCCAAAAGGTCAGAGGTCACCGTCTAACAGGGGCCAGTTCAAAAGGTCATAAATGCACTGAAGGAGTTATGATTACATTCTCAACCCACTGAGAGTTGACTGGCTGTGAGGGTCCACAGCTTTGTTAAGATCTGTGGGATGGAGTCAGGCTCTGACATACAGACGCAAATTCTGTCCACAGACATGCTGCCCAGATCAAAAGGCCACGACTGAATAAACAGATTTAAAGATTAAAACAATGTGGAATGGGCCCCCTGAGTGGTGCAGTGGTCTAAGGCACTGCATCGCAGTGCTAGCTGTGCCACTAGAGATCCTGGTTCGAGTCCAGGTTCCGTCGCAACCGGCCAGGACCGGGAGACTGATGGGGTGGCGAACAATTGGCCAAGCGTCATCCGGGTTAGGGGAGGGTTTGGCCGGTAAGAATGTTCTTGTCCCTTCGTGCACTAGCGTCTCCTGTGGCAGCCCGGGCGCAGTGCACGCTGACACGGTCGCCAGTTGTACGGTGTTTCCTCCGACACATTGGTTCAGCTGGCTTCCGGGTTAAGTGGGCATTGTGTCAAGAAGCAGAGCGACTCGGCTGGGTTGTGTTTTGGAGGATGCACGGCTCTCGTACGGGAGATGCAGCAATGGAACAAGACTAACTACTAATTGGATACCATGAAATTAGAGAGAAAAAAGGGGTAAAAAAAAGAAGTGTAATAATCATACTTCTCATTGATATGGCTATGATACTACCCACATTTATTTAACCTTTCATTTAACTAGGCAAGCCAATTAAGAGCAAATTCTTATTTACAAGGACGACCTACACCGGCCAAACCCGGACGACGCTGGGCCAATACACTACATGACTAAACCTGCATTACATAGATATACAGTACGGCAACTGCACCTGCACCGCCCGCAAACGTAGGGCTCTCCAGAGGGTGGTGCGGTCTGCCCAACGTATCACTGGGGGCAAACTACCTACCCTCCAGGACACCTACAGCACCCGATGTCACAGGAAGGCCAAAAAGATCATCGACCACCCGAGCCACGGCCTGTTCACCCCGCTATCATCCAGAAGGCGAGGTCAGTACAGGTGCATCAAAGCTTTAACAATGGAACACTAGTCACTTTAACAATGTTTAAATAATGTTTACATACTGCTTTAATCATCTGATATGTATATAATGTATTCTATTCTACCATATTTTATTAATAGCCTCTCCAACATTGCTCAATCTAATATTTATATATTTCTTAATTCCATTCCTTTACTTTTAGATGTGTGTATTGTTGTGAATTGTTTTTAGATACTACTGCACTGTTAGATACTACTGCACTGTTGGAGCCAGGAACACAAGCATTTTGCTACAGCCACAATAACATCTGCTAAATATGTGTATGTGACCAATAAAATTTGATTTGAATTACATGCTAACCTATGCTACACAGCTAAACAAAAATGTTTTACTGGGACAGGGGAGAAGTAGCTCAGAATGTAATAGTGTCTGCTGGGCAGTGGAGGCTCCTCAGATGAGAACGGAGAGGACCATCCTCCTCAGTGAATTTCATAAAAATGTCCTTTTTAGATACTATACTAAATATATTCACGTCACCAAATAATTTATTAAAAGCACACTGTTTTGCAATAAAGGTCCACAGTAGCCTCAACATCACTCTGTAGGGTAGCACCATGGTGTAGCCGGAGGACAGCTAGCTTCCATCCTCCTCTGGGTACATTGACTTCAATACAAATCCTAGGAGGCTCTTGGTTCTCACCCCCTTCCATAGACTAACACAGTAATTATGACAACTTCTGGAGGACATCCTCCAACCTACCAGAGCTCTTGCAGGTGTAACAGTATAACTTTAGACCGTCCCCTCGCCCATACCCGGGCACGAACCAGGGACCCTCTGCACACATCAACAACTGACACCCACGAAGCATCGTTACCCATCGCTCCACAAAAGCCGCGGAACCACTACTTCAAGGTCTCAGAACAAGTGACGTCACCGATTGAAACGCTATTTAGCGCGAACCACCGCTAACTAAGCTAGCAGTTTCACATCCGTTACACAGGATGAACTGACATGTTGTTCACCCAATCAAAAGGACCAGAGAATGAATCTAGAACTGAAAGCATAAGCTACAGCTAGCTAGCACTGTAGTGCATAAACTGTGGTGAGTAGTTAAGAGAGAAAGACAATAGTTGAACAGGTTAACAAATTAATTTATTAAAAAATGAAGGAGAAGCAAGAGAGTCATTTTTCCACTTTCAGCATCACTTACTCAAATGCAGCTGGCTAGTTTAGTCACTCAAACACCCAGCTCAAACAGAGGGATGCTATGTTATGTTAACTAGCTGGCTATGACTATCCAACACAACACTGGAACTCTTCCAAGTCAAGGTAAGCTTTTGGTTTTATTAATTTATTGCCACCGGGGACTGCCGGTGTAATTGCTTATTGACTATTCACTGTAACGTTACTGCATGATTATAGCGGGTTTACTAACGCATTAGTTATGTTGGCTAGGACGTTACTTTGGTTAATATGGGGACAACGATGTAGGCTGTGTGTAGCAGTTTGGCTTGGAAAGGTTTTTTCGCCTGGTCACATACAGCTGAAATGTGGTTCATTGAAGTCCACAAACGAAGGGAGAAGGTGAGAGGAGGAGAGTGCATAGAGCCTAGAACAAATACAACGTGGCTGCTATGAAAGTGTTTTTGCACGATCAGGAGTATATTCATTCCACCGATTCTGTTGAAAAACGTTTCTTAAACGGAAGCAAATGAAACAGGGATAAAAAAATACCTGAATTTGTCCAATAGAAACTGTTTGCAACTGTTGGACTAATGATTACACCCTAGATAAGCTAGATCCAGGCAAGAGTGTGCAAGGCGGTATTGAATGTGTCACTATCATCTCAAATTTCTCTCTTGAGTATCATGTAGTAGCCTAAACCTATCGATGTTACATTGAACTGGGTGAATGGAATATGAATGACAGTCATCCAATATGCTAATAGAGATAAGGCCATGCTCATTAAAAATAAGTGGCCTCCCTCATCATAAACGGCACTGACCGCCAATGCTGCTGGGATAGCTAATAGGATCCAGAGCAAGCCAGCTCCCTCCCTCCCTCCATCCCACTCTTCACACATGTGGGTTTCCTGCATGCACAGGCTGATGGCAATAACAGACCAAGCCCAGTACTGAAGCAGCCAACCTCTACCCCAGCCATGTATGAGCTCAGACAGAGAGAGGGAAGGATAGAGAGAATAGAGGGGTCAAAGAAAATGGGGATGTGGGGGGAGGATGAGGAAGGAGTGGGAGGGGGAGAGAAAGTGAGGATGGGGAGAACAAAAGAGAAGGATAAAGGGAAGGAAAGGAAGAGAGGAGAGAAAACAACATGATGTCATAGCTGGGAAAATGTACAAGTATTTTTGTGGAAGCAATTAACAATGAGAATGAAATCTGTATATCATTACTGGAGCCAACAAAGCTAACCTCAGCACAGTCATAAACAAACAGGGAGATAACTGAGCATGCACATAGTCTTGCACACACGTGAACGGACACACAGCGGGAGAGAGAGAGCCAGTAACAATGGCAGTAGAGACTGTCGTACCTCCAACACGCTCAACCATTTCAAAGATGAACATGGCATATGCAGATGGTGCAGTACAGAGGAAATGGCTCTGATCTTAATTATTCAGGCATTTACCATTCCCTAGTCCATCTCACCCATTGTAATGTGTGTGTGTGTGTGTGTGTGTCTGTGGAAATACTCAAACACACCACACTGTTCAGAGCTCTAAGAGCCAGACTTGGATCACAATATGCCCTGCGTTATGGTCTTCAACTGGTCAGGCCATTCCATAAGGTTTCTGTACGGTTTTGTAAGGTTTCCAAAGTTCACGTTTATACCTTTAACTTGAATGATGAGAACAGCAACTCAATGTCCTGAAAAATATTGATATTGTACAACGTTCTTTTCTTCTTTTCATTACCCCTTTTCACACCTCTCTACCACCCCTACACACAACGGCAATACGTTTAATCTCTTCCTCTTTCCAGCTCTATACCTCTCCTACAAACAATAGTGAGATTTATAGGTGGAGTGTCAACAACCCCTGCATTGAGTTCAGTGGAGGGTTGAGAGATTTGTGGAGAGCCCACTCTCCTAACACGATACAACTTCCTGTAGATACACAGATAGTGGGGGCCAGATGGGATGTATCCGGAGGTTTCATGCTAAGATATACAGCTTACATTAGAACTCTCCATGGGATGTCTAGGGGAACCATCTTGTTTTGATGGCATATCTGTACTCTGGGTATGACAGAAAATCACTCAACAGCTCTCCCTCCTGTTTCAAACTACATCTCTATGGTGATAACTATGGAGAGAGAATCAGAGGTTGTGTTGGGCCCTCCTAATGTGTTTTTCTCTTCTCCCCTTCTAACTCCAGTCTCTTCTTCTTTTTTCCAGTTTTTCATCATTCCTCCTATACTAATCTCCCTCCCGTCTCTTGTCTCTTTTGGAGTTGTGACCTGGGCTCAGACTGCATTAGCAAGTCAGTCAGTCTGTGTGTCTGACGCGGTGTTGGAATGGAGACTGACTAGAGTTGAATGAGGAACACAGACGTCGCTCAGCGCAGCGTTCATTTCCTCTATCCAAACATGGACAAAACAGCCAGACCAGACTTTGTGCTGCTGCCTGTGAAATACACTTTCCCCCCCTTCACGTACTGTATGTGCTGCTCCAGCACAGTGACCCTGTCGCTCAACGCATTCCATTATACAGTGCTGGTGGTAGCTACGGGCTGCTTCTGTGCCTCCTCAGTCTGAGGTGATGGGGCATCAGAATAAACATCCTGACTAACTGTACCTGATGTGCTGGAAAGTTCTAGACAAACCCATTCCTGTGTGTGGCGCAGACAAAATACGTTTTGAAGACTTAAGCAATCCATTCTGGGAGGTGTAGAAAGGTATGTGTCCGTGCGGATATGCGATTTTTCCCAAGGTGTTTCCTGTCATAACAACATAACAGCCAAGCCCTTGTCCAATAGGGTTCCCACACTGACCAAAGACCATCACAACAAAAAGGCCTTTCGCTTCGGAAAGCGCTGATAGGTGAACGTCAGGACAGGGAATTTAGACTGGTGTTCATATGAAAGGCTCTCTGCGCTCATTTAAAACCCAATGGGAGACTTGACCTGATCTTAGAGAGACAGATGGAAGAGGTAGAGAGCCCATAGTGAGTACAGTTAGTCAGGTACACTACAGACAGTCAGACATCCCCTCACAGAGCCAGCAGCCGTCCACATAATGACAGATAGTCAGTGGGGGAGATGAATGAAGAGGTACATACAGGGGGACAGACACAGGGACGGACAAGGGCTAGAGGAGCTCATACAATGTAATCAGGAGCGGAGCAAGCCAAACTGCCTCAGGCCAACACAATGCAATATCCCCTTTGCTGTCCTCTCAGCTACTGGTTAGCATGTAGCATGCTATCTAACCACTACAGAGTGGAGATGGAAGACCAGGGAGGTCACTGTAGTTATTGGGAACATAATAATCAAAAGGCAGGTGATGTGCCATGTCCAGTGATGTCTGAGAATATCTCCCTGTTAGTAATGTACATGTAACTGGCGGAATAAAGGAAACACCAACAGAACGTGTCTTAATAGGGCGTTGGGCCACCACGAGCAGGAACAGCTTCAATCAAATACACTTTTATTTGTCACATAGACATGGTTAGCCTGGTATATATTCTACAAGTGTCTAGAACTCTATTGGAGGGATGAGACACCATTCTTCCACGAGAAATTCCATAATTTGGTGTTTTGTTGATGGAGGTTGAAAATGCTATCACAGGCACCTCTCCAGAATCTCCCATAAGTGTTCAATTGTGTTGAGATCTGGTGGCTGAGAAACACACACACACACACACTTTACACTCCCTATGCCCCTTTGAGACCTCTCTCTTCTAGCCATGGTAGACAAAATCATTTTTATACATGACTCTAAGCATGATGTTAATTAATTAATCAACCCCACCTGTGTGGAAGCACCTGCTTTCAGTATACTTTGTATCCTTCATTTACTGAAGTGTTTCCTTTATTTTGGCACTTACCTGTACATTGCTTCATACAATAATTGACTGTGTTTTAATTGACTGCGTGAATCCAAACAGAGGAATGTTGATTCACCAGACCTAAGTACACCCAACCTGTGTGTATAATATGCATTGAATAGTGTTTTATTTTTCTTGTCCTTCCCTTGTCCTGGGGGAAATTGTGCTGCTTGGTCATATAGGTTTCACTATGGAGCCACTCAGACAGTTGGCACAGACCTGCAGTGCACTGTGGACATGTTACTGCCTGGCACAGACCTGCCGTGCACTGTGGACATGTTACTGCCTGGCACAGACCTGCCGTGCACTGTGGACATGTTACTGCCTGGCACAGACCTGCACTGTGGACATGTTACTGCCTGATACAGACCTGCACTGTGGACATGTTACTGCCTGGCACAGACCTGCCCTGTGGACATGTTACTGCCTGGCACAGACCTGCCCTGTGGACATGTTACTGCCTGGCACAGACCTGCAGTGTGGACATGTTACTGCCTGGCACAGACCTGCAGTGCACTGTGGACATGTTACTGCCTGGCACAGACCTGCAGTGCACTGTGGACATGTTACTGCCTGGCACAGACCTGCACTGTGGACATGTTACTGCCTGATACAGACCTGCACTGTGGACATGTTACTGCCTGATACAGACCTGCAGTGCACTGTGGACATGTTACTGCCTGGCACAGACCTGCCCTGCACTGTGGACATGTTACTGCCTGGCACAGACCTGCCCTGCACTGTGGACATGTTACTGCCTGATACAGACCTGCCCTGCACTGTGGACATGTTACTGCCTGATACAGACCTGCCCTGCACTGTGGACATGTTACTGCCTGATACAGACCTGCACTGTGGACATGTTACTGCCTGATACAGACCTGCACTGTGGACATGTTACTGCCTGATACAGACCTGCACTGTGGACATGTTACTGCCTGATACAGACCTGCACTGTGGACATGTTACTGCCTGATACAGACCTGCACTGTGGACATGTTACTGCCTGATACAGACCTGCACTGTGGACATGTTACTGCCTGATACAGACCTGCACTGTGGACATGTTACTGCCTGATACAGACCTGCACTGTGGACATGTTACTGCCTGATACAGACCTGCACTGTGGACATGTTACTGCCTGATACAGACCTGCACTGTGGACATGTTACTGCCTGATACAGACCTGCACTGTGGACATGTTACTGCCTGGCACAGACCTGCACTGTGGACATGTTACTGCCTGGCATAGACCTGCCGTGCACTGTGGACATGTTACTGCCTGGCACAGACCTGCAGTGTGGACATGTTACTGCCTGGCACAGACCTGCCCTGTGGACATGTTACTGCCTGGCACAGACCTGCAGTGTGGACATGTTACTGCCTGGCACAGACCTGCAGTGTGGACATGTTACTGCCTGGCACAGACCTGCACTGTGGACATGTTACTGCCTGATACAGACCTGCAGTGCACTGTGGACATGTTACTGCCTGGCACAGACCTGCACTGTGGACATGTTACTGCCTGATACAGACCTGCACTGTGGACATGTTACTGCCTGGCACAGACCTGCCCTGCACTGTGGACATGTTACTGCCTGATACAGACCTTCCCTGCACTGTGGACATGTTACTGCCTGATACAGACCTGCACTGCACTGTGGACATGTTACTGCCTGATACAGACCTGCACTGCACTGTGGACATGTTACTGCCTGATACAGACCTGCACTGCACTGTGGACATGTTACTGCCTGATACAGACCTGCACTGTGGACATGTTACTGCCTGATACAGACCTGCACTGTGGACATGTTACTGCCTGATACAGACCTGCACTGTGGACATGTTACTGCCTGATACAGACCTGCACTGTGGACATGTTACTGCCTGATACAGACCTTCACTGTGGACATGTTACTGCCTGATACAGACCTGCACTGTGGACATGTTACTGCCTGGCACAGACCTGCCCTGTGGACATGTTACTGCCTGGCACAGTACCCTTGACCCTGTAACAACACTGTGCCAAGTCTTAATCATCACAGTTTATGGCCAAACACTCTGGGAGACAGACTGGACTACTGCACACAAGCCACATCCACTCAACACACACATTGAAGCCTGTGTCCACTCTGCGCAATACCTAGTGTTGTATTTATCACTGGTATTATTGGGATAATATGTGACAAGACAAGTTCCCATTTGACTTTGTATGGAAATAGACCTCCTCTAAAGTTGAAATGGAGCATTTCCTGCATCTTTCCCACTGGTTGTGAGTTCATACAGGAAGAACAGAGGGGTGAGCCTGTGCTCTCCCCCTCAGGGAGGACTCCCCCGAGTAGCCATTACAGGCCAATAGAGCTACAGTATTTGTGCAGAAGGGAAAGGAATTGTAGAAATAAAAAGGGGATGGAGAAGCAGGACAGAGAGACAATGGAGGAGAAAGACAATCAACAGACAAAAAGGGCAAGAGGCAGAGTGCTTCAGAAAGACAGGCAAAAAGGGCAAGAGGCAGAGTGCTTCAGAAAGACAGGCAAAAAGGGCAAGAGGCAGAGTGCTTCAGAAAGACAGACAAAAAGCCAGTGCTTCAGAAAGACAATCAACAGACATTGAAGGCCAGAAAGACAGACAAAAAGGGCAGGCAGAGTGCTTCAGAAAGACAGACAAAAACCTAGTGTTGTATTTAGACAGACAAAAAGGGCAAGATTAGTTGGGATAATATGTGACAAGACAAGTGTTCCAAAAATTTGACAGAGTTTGAAAGACAGACAAAAAATAGAGGCAGAGTGCTTCTAAAGACAATCAACAGACAAAAAGGGCAAGAGGCAGAGTTTCAGAAAGACAATCAACAGACAAAAAGGGCAAGAGGCAGATTTCCCACTGGTTGAAAGACAGACAAAAAGGACAAGAGGCAGAGTGCTTCAGAAAGACAGACAAAAAGGGCAAGAGGCAGAGTGCTTCCCAGACAAAAAGGACAAGAGGCAGAGTGCTTCAGAAAGACAATCAACAGACAGGCCAATAGAGGCAGAGTGCTTCAGAAAGACAATCAACAGACAAAAGGGAAAGGCAGAGTGCTTCAGAAAGACAGACAAAAAAGGGCAAGAGGCAGAGTGCTTCAGAAAGACAATCAACAGACAAAAGGGCAAGAGGCAGAGTGCTTCAGAAAGACAATCAACAGACAAAAAGGGCAAGGGATGCTTCAGAAAGACAGACAAAAAGGACAAGAGGCAGACAGAAAGACAGACAAAAAGGTGGAGGAGAAAGACAGACAAAAAGGACAAGAGGCAGAGTGCTTCAGAAAGACAGACAAAAAGGACAAGAGGCAGAGTGCTTCAGAAAGACAGACAAAAAGGGCAAGAG
The DNA here is from genome assembly GCF_018296145.1 of Oncorhynchus tshawytscha. Taxonomy (NCBI): domain Eukaryota; kingdom Metazoa; phylum Chordata; class Actinopteri; order Salmoniformes; family Salmonidae; genus Oncorhynchus; species Oncorhynchus tshawytscha. The sequence goes on from NC_056432.1 coordinate 12,810,185, forward strand.
GCAGAGTGCTTCAGAAAGACAATCAACAGACAAAAAGGGCAAGAGGCAGAGTGCTTCAGAAAGACAGACAAAAAGGGCAAGAGGCAGAGTGCTTCAGAAAGACAGACAAAAAGGGCAAGAGGCAGAGTGCTTCAGAAAGACAGACAAAAAGGGCAAGAGGCAGAGTGCTTCAGAAAGACAGACAAAAAGGGCAAGAGGCAGAGTGCTTCAGAAAGACAAGCGGGCAATTCCACGGTAACGTGACAAGCTTTGACTCAGTTTTCACTTTCAAATGTATTTCAAACAAAACCCAATGATTTCAAAGTTTAAACAAACGATACAACTATGCACAAGGACTCAGGTCCGGCGTTATGGGAGGACCTATCGGGGGCCTGGCCCGCCCTACCGTACCTCATTTATTTGACTGAGACGCCCAGAGCCAAACAGCGTCCCTCTGTCTCACTATGTGAAGACCATGTATCTGATGCTGTATGGCATGTTATACCATGTCTAGCCAGACAGCATCAGATACATGGGCTACATATAGTGGGGCACTGTTTCGCTCGCTAGGATGCTTTCTCTGGTGACATTTATTAGCAGAGAGGAAGAGGCGAAGCGAGAGGGCTGACTCTCTCTCAATAAAGTCCCTGCAGCAATGTTCCAACATCAAGTGGAAAGCCTTCCCAGAAGTCTCCACATTAATGCCCATGATTTTGGAATGAGATACTCGACCAGCAGGTGTCCGCATACTTTTGATAAATCAGTGTGTGAAATATATATATATATATATATATATGAAATAAATAAATGTATAGTCTTAGCTTTCATTTGATATGCTCTTACGAACTTCACATGTTGGTGCTCATTGGTTCTTTTTGATGAAAATGCCCATGGCCAAGAAGAAAGAGATATGGGAAGGGGATAGAGAAAAGTTTCAAAGAAAGGATGGCTTAGGGAGAGCAGATGGAATGTCGAGGGAGGAATGGAAATGTCTGCTCTCAGCAGAACCTAGAGCCAGAGAGCCTGAAAACATGATGATCCAAATAAACATATATCTCTGCCAAGGAGGAAAGGAGAGGAGAAGGACGAAATGAGAGGATAGGAGGAAAGGAGAAGGAGTAAAAGGAGAGGAAAGGAGATGGAGAGAAGGAGGAAAGGAGAGGAGGAGGAGTAAAAAAGGAGGAGGAAAGGAGATGAGAGGAGGAGAAGGAGATAAAGGGAAAGGAAAGGGGGGGCTAGACAACACTCTGGGGGATGCTTACTGCTAAGGAGCTCTGGGAATTCAAACAAGCACTACAGCCATAGGTTGAGAGGGGTCAAAGTGCATACAGGGGTTGCATGCTGCTGTTTACAGATAGCCTCTTCCCTATGTGGGTTGCAGGGAGAGGGTACGGTGTGTTCAGAGGGGGGTACTGGTCACCCTCTCTACAGCTGATGGGACAGCATAGGGAGGCCCCTCTAAAGTAGCACTTCTCTGGGACTGCTCTGACATTTTGTCCAGGATGTCCTGCACGCACACATTCACACAGGCCTCCTTCCATTTTATACACTAAATCAATCACTCTCTCATCTATTCCCTTCTACTCAGTCACTCAACTAAACAAACAACAACGTTGGCCCTTCCAGTAGGGCTGCCATGACAATGGCGCTCAAGCCCCCCTAAGAACAAATAAGACAGAAAAGACAAACTTAGTGTCCCAGTGTAAAGCCAAGGCTCCCACAGAAACACACAGCTAGCTAGCTAGCTAGCCCTCAATTTGTTATGGTATCACTGTCTGTTTTGTTACCACTACAGTGCTAAATCACTTAGCACATTATCATACTCAGCTCTGACGCTACTAAACACTGTCAGACTGCTCTGAGCTGAGAAAAGCGAAGAGGGAGATAGAGAGGGAGGGAGAGGGTGAAGTAGAGGGGTGTGCCTGATGATTTCATAACACTATAATTATTGAACATCATAGGTATTATCCATCAAACATTGTGAAGAGATTAAATGCTGTCAAATGGGGCTAGCTCTGGTTTGGCACAAGCACAAAGAACACTCCAGTCAAGTAAACACTCCGGAATACAAGAAGAAGACCTTCCAGGTTTCAGCACACCTCATCTCAGCTAGAACCCCTCACATCACTCCTGTCAAAGTCGTCACTCTACATAACATTGTTTGACACATGATGAGCCAATGTGGGCTAGCTCACTGACACAAAACACTAAAGGGAGGTGTATGCTGCCGCATACAGCAACTGGCTAACAAAAAGAAGGATTTGAGTCAGCAGGTCATATCTGGACTGGAATCCTGTTGCTTTGAGTCAGACCAGCAGAAATATCTCCAGGAGATGATTCTTTTCCAGAGGTCTGGCTGAGGCTTGACTGTACGAGCATCATTTCCACACTGAGCCTCAGCCCATGTAGCAGCAGCAGGGCATTTCCATTTAAAAGGAGCCATGAGTACCAATATGCGAAGTTCATAGGAGCAAATTGGGTGTCAAATGAAAGCAAATAGAGAAAAAAAAAAGACTTCACCTCAGCCTCCTATTTATAAGACCCCAACTTTCCTTTAGTTCTTATTGTTTAAGGTCATGCCAGTCAGTATTATGTTAGCCTATCAGCAATCAGTATTCCTGGGAAGTTCAGTGTAGGACCCCAGTACGAGCAGGGCAGATGTCAGAAAGATACGTTCAGTCAGAAAACCTGCTTTCACCATCCTGACAGCATTTCATGTTTTCCCTCCTAATAAACACTTTTGCTCCTGTGGTCCCAATACATTCGCTGTTCTGATGTTTTATAGTGAGTCTAAAAGTAAGTTCCAAAAGATGTCTTGTTGTTTTCGGAGCCCCATTGTTGTTTGTAATTACCATTTATGTTGAGCTTGTTAGCTAGCTCATGCTCCCGCTATCATTAGCGTCTGTCATTCAGAATGCATTGGTATTTAGCATGCCTATTAGCAGTGGCCATTTGTTAGCATTTCTCTTTCGTGGTGATAAGCTATTTTCTGTCATCTGTGTATAATCGTTCATGCTATGCTGGTTATATTCTGTAGACATTTCTACATTGCTTATGTACAAGGACACCTACACCACCCGATGCTACAGGAAGGCCATAAAGATCATCAAGGACATCAACCATCCGAGCCACTGCCTGTTCACCCCGCTGTCATCCAGAAGGCGAGGTCAGTACAGGTGCATCAAAGCTGGGACCGAGAGACTGAAAAACAGCTTCTATCTCAAGGCCATCAGACTGTTAAACAGCCACCACTAACATTGAGTGGCTGCTGCCAACACACTGTCAATGACACTGACTCTACCCCAGCCACTTTAATAATGGGAATTGATGGGAAATGTAAATATATCACTAGCCACTTTAAACAATGCTACCTTATATAATGTTACTTACCCTACATTATTCATCTCATATGCATACGTATATACTGTACTCTATATCATCGACTGCATCCTTATGTAATACATGTATCACTAGCCACTTTAACTATGCCACTTGGTTTACATACTCATCTCATATGTATATACTGTACTCAATATCATCTACTGTATCTTGCCTATGCTGCTCTGTACCATCACTCATTCATATATCCTTATGTACATATTCTTTATCCCCTTACACTGTGTATAAGACAGTAGTTTTTTGGAATTGTTAGTTAGATTACTTGTTCGTTATTACTGCATTGTCGGAACTAGAGGCACAAGCATTTCGCTACACTCGCATTAACATCTGCTAACCATGTGTATGTGACAAATAAAATTGGATTTGATTTGATTTGATACAAGTCCCCTAGCGTATTGAATCCGTGTTATGCTACAGGCCGTACTCTACAGTCAAGTAAACAGTTTGTACTTGCATGTCATGCTTATCAGTACTACAGCCTAAGTTTATTTATCTTCTTTTCGGAACTACAATCATTATCAGACAATTCTTGTCAGACTCAGTGGTGTTGAATGCGTGTGATAGTGGATCTTCACTAAAACTCTTGAGTCAGAAATACTACTTCCCTGTTGTTCCAACCCAAGTGTCAAACTCATTCAACAGAGGGCTGAGTGTCTGCGGGTTTTCGCTCCTCCCTTGTACTTGGTTGATGAATTAACGTCACTAATTAGTAAGGAACTCCCCCCACCTAGTTGTCTAGGTCCTAATTGAAAGGAAAAAACAAAAACCTGCAGACACCATGGAAATTATTACAATTTTAATTGAACCTTTATTTAAACTAGGCAAGTCGGTTAAGAACAAATTATTATTTACAATGGCGGCCTACCCCCGGCCAAATCCTAACCTGGACGACGCTGGGCAATGGTGTGCCGCCCTATGGGACTCCCAATCACAGCTGGTTGTGATACAGCCTAGAATTGAACCAGGGTCTGTAGTGACACCTCTAGCGCTGAGATTCAGTGCCTTAGACCGCTGTGCCACTCGGGAGCCCTGTACTTTACTGAACAGATCTACTTTACTGTACTCTACTGTTCTCGTACTGTAAATGTCCAAACTTGTGAAACATATATGTCTATGATTGGTTCAGATGTGGTCTTGTTTGGGGCGCAGTTCATTAGAATAATAGCCAGAGTGTAGAATAATACCCAAATATGCAAAAGAAGGATATTGCATATTTCTACCTTTGTGTACCTCCAGTATTCAGAATACATCACCATGAAAAGAATGATATTCATAATTATGCATTCCTGTATAGTACAGATCAGGGACCTGTTACCACAATTTTGTTACTGGATGTAAATCCACTTCACCTACTGTAGTCCAATAACCAATAGATATTTCTTCCAACTCAAGGTGTCATGTCATAGCTGACACCCCATTCCTTCTGCAGACATCGTTCAATCTTAGATAAGAGCAGAGAGTTAACAGAGTTTTGGGAAAACATGGTCGCATAAAACCCTGATTTTACAAGAATTCTGTAACAAACTTTGCATCTGCATAATTCTTACAGTAAATGTGTTTGTGTAAATTGTTAAAAGTAGTCATTGTGTATAGAGTTGTATGGTTTTTCAACTTTGAAATCAATGGCTTTTGTTTGGCAAACATTTTAAAGTGAAACATGTGAGTCTAAGCGTAATTCTGTTACCATGGTATTGCCCAGCAGCATAGTGGAAATGCACAGTCTGCTTTATGGCATTATACAGTGTTTCCATTCCCACAAGAGAAATGGATGGAGGCCGTGTGTGTGTGTGTGTGTGTGTGTGTGTGTGTGTGTGTGTGTGTGTGTACGTGTGTGTGTGTCTACGTACTGGGCCTTCAGAAAGTATTCAGAGCCCTTGACTTTTTCCACATTTTGCATTGTGTTACAGCCTAAATTTAAAATGAATACAAATTAGATTTTTTTTTGTAACTGGCCTACACATAATACCGCATAATGTCAATGTGGAATTGTGTTTTTCGATAGTTTTACAAATTCATAAAAATTAAAAGCTGAAATGACTTGAGTCAATAAGTTTTCAACCCCTTTGTTATGGTTATGGCAAGCCTTAATAAGGAGTAAATATGTGCTTAACAAGTCACTAGGTGCAATAATAGTGTTTAACATGATTTTTGAATGACTACCTCATCTCTGTACCCCAAACATACAGATAATTGTAAGATCCCTCCATTGAGCAGTGAATTTCAAACATGGAAAACCTCCCTGGTCTTTGTGGTTGAATCTAATGCCTCACAAAAGGCACCTATTGGTAGATGGGTAAGATAAAAATCTGACATTGAATATCCCTTTGAGCATGGTGAAGTTATTAATTACACTTTGGATGGTGCATCAATACACCCAGTCACTACAAAGATACAGGCGTCCTTCCTAACTCAGCATGCAGAGAGGAAAGAAACCGCTCAGGGATTTCACCAGGAGGCCAACGGTGACTAAAACAGTTAGAGTTTAATGGCTGTGATAAGAGAAAACTGAGGATGGATCAACAACATTTTAGTTACTACACAATATTAACCTAATTGAAAGAGTGAAAAGAATGAAGCCTGTACAGAATACAAATATTCCAAAACATGCATCCTGTTTGCAACAAGGCGTTAAAGTAATACTGCAAAAATGTGGCAAAGCAATTCACTTTTCTGTCCTAAATAAGAAGTGTTATGTTTGGGGCAAATCCATTACTGAGTACCACACTCCATATTTCCATAGTGGCATAGTAGTAGCTACATCATGTTGGTAGCATAGTGGTAGCTACATCATAGTGGTAGCTACATCATGTTATGGGTATTCTTGTAATTGTTAAGGACTGGAGAGTTTTTTTTAGGACAAAAAATTAACTGAATGGAGCTAAGTACAGGCAAAATCCTAGAGGAAAACCTGGTTCAGTCAGTTTTCCAACAAACACTGGAAGATGAATTCACCTTTCAGCAAGACAATAACCTAAAACACAAGGCAAAATCTACACTCGAGTCGCCTACCAAGAAGACAGTGAATGTTCCTGAGTAGTTGAGTTAAGAGTTAAAAGTTTTCTACTTGAAAATCTATGGCAAGGCCTGAAAGTGGTTGTCTAGCAATGATCAACAACCAATTTGACAGAGCTTGAAGAATTTTAAAAATAATAAAAATGGGCAATGTTCAACAATCCAAGTGTGGAAAGCTCTTAGAGACTTACCCCAAAAGACGAATCGCTGCTAAAGGTGCTTCTACAAAGTATTGACCCCCCCACCCCAATTTCACCTATTTTGTATTCAGACTAACACAACAAAATGTGAAATAAGTCAATAGGTATGATTACTTTCTGAAGGCTGTATGTGTTGACTAAATCATATGAATAGTGATGTCATGCTCTGTCTAGCTTAGACAGGAGGGCCGAGCCCTGACACACGTCTCACACTGACTCTAGATCAGTCCCAGAGTAGGCACACAGCTGCTTTCAACAGCTGCCTGAAACACCCCTTGTACTGTATAACACATTGCACTGCGGGACAGTAGGTAGGATCGGGGAAATTCAACTCATTTCCATTCAGTTCTATTTGCATAGTACTATTGTGTCGCGCAACAAAGACAAGAGGCTACGTTTCCATTTGAGAGTCAGAATCGCTTTATCTAGGATCACTATAAAACAATGTTTTGTTGTGCTCAACATCACTGGGTTACAGAGGGATTGTAGTTCCATTGGAAACACTTTCTAGAGGAAATCTGGATTACGGACAATTGGTTTGAAGGATAAATATGTTCGTATGAGTCACACAATAAAACACACACACACACGCGCACTGGTTGTATAAGAGTCATGTCTCATCGTGCCAGACCTGAAATTACCCGACACACATAGACCGTGTTTAAGAGAGCAGTAGGCAGTTGTTTAAAGACGAACATCTCTTCAGTTTCAAAGCTGATTTAAACAGCACCCTCATCAACCTGCCACCCACATATCTGGATGCCAGCGAGCTAGGGCATCCCCTGGGAAAGTAGGGGGCAGAGCAGCTCATGCATATGTCTGTATGACATCCCCATCTCTTTCTGAATGTCTATTGAGCAAGCCCCCATTCTCTCTAGCCTCTCTTCCACCCTAAACCCATCCATATACACATTCAGTACAGTGAAGAAAGACATAGTTAATCCCCCACTCCTGATGAGTGGAATAATAACTAAACAAGGAATGAGGACTGGCCTTCGAGTGTTAGCTACATTTATAGATGGGTTCAATCTTATCTCCAGGATACATCCCACCGTGGGAATCTGGTGTGTAACCGTGAGTAAGCACAGCTAGAGACTCCCTGGATACGTGTGTGTGTGTGTGTGTGTGTGTGTGTGTGTGTGTGATAAGTAGCAATGACACTTTAAGCTCTCAGTGACTCAGACATTGGGATAACTGGGCATTTTCATGTAAAAGAACCCATGAGCACCAACATGCGAAGTTCATAAGAGTATATCAAATTGGATGTCAAATGAAAGCTAAGTGCCTATATTTTTGGGAAATGAAGTCAGATACATTTCCCAACCATTTTCCATCTTAAATAGTTGGCATAAGTAAAGTCAGATTTCTGGATTTAAAAAAAATCAAGAAATACATAAAAACACAATAATGTTGAGGTAAAGACCCATGACAACAAATATCAACACTTCCATTTAGTTTTGGAGAAATTGTTTACCTTCTGTAAACACTTCCTTGTGGATTGTATTTCTAATACCAAAAACTCATATATCTTGAAGATATTTTCTAATTTCTCTCCCTCATGAGGAGGAAGGATAATGAAAGTTCACAGAATTAACAAGTAATGGTAGAACAATCATATTAGTTATAGTGATTTTATTCATATCAACTTTGTTTAGGAATTAAGTGATTCAAACTCGTAATTCTGTTACCAAATTGGTAACGGAATTACCCCAAAAAATTATTAATGGAATTACTGCAACTGAATTGCCTTCAATGGGAAATCATAATAGTCATGAACCACAGTTGGGTCACCTGCTATGTTCCTCCCTTCCACCAGCATACTGTTATGTTCAGCTCATAACTGTTTTATATCTCCTTCTTTCATCTGGTGTTCAAACCATGAGTGTTAACACAGTCTGAACAACCCCTCACTCTCTCCAGTTAATGTCACCTCTCCCAGCTCTCTCTGACACCTACCCATGAGCTCCCGCTCTTTCCATTTCTGTAACCAGCATCCTCACCCACTGATCGACACCGAACGTCTACGGACGTTGAAAAGTAGTTGAAATTTGGTCAGTCCACCCTGGCCTTGATGTTAACTTCCACAGACTGACTGGAACAAATCTGAACCTATCATAGACATATGTTTCACAAGTTTGGATAGCACAGTAGAGAACGTAGCACAGTAGAGTACAGTACTGTGTACAGTACAATATAGTAAAGTACTGAGTACAGTACAGTGAGCAGAGCACAATATAGTAAAGTACTGAGTACAGTAGTGAGTGGAGCACAGTATAGTAAAGTACTGAGTACAGTACAGTGAGTAGAGCACAGTATTGTTCAATACAACATAGTAGTACAGTACAATACGGTAAAGAAAAGAGTTTAATACAGTATATTGTCCTCTGTTGTAATGTTCTGTGCGTTATTATACTGTACTCTGCTGCTCTGTGATGTCAAAGAACAACATTTATATTATGTATTTCTGTGTAGTACAGATCAGGGACCCATGATGTCATTCCGTTACTGGGTGGAAATCTACTTAACTTACTGTAGTTTAATAACCAAACTCAATGTGTCATGTCATAGCTGACACCCATTTCTTTCTGCATTCATCTCTGAACCTTAATTCGGAGCTGATATTTAAGAGTTTTTGGAAAATGTGGTCGCATAAAAACCCTGAGGGAGATTTTACTCTAATTCCATCATCAAAGTTTGCATCTGCACAGGTCTTCCACTAAATTAGTTTTTGTAAATGTTTCTGTGGAAATTGTTCAAAGTAGTCCTGGTTGTTTATTAAACTTTGAAATCAATTGTTTGGCATACATTTTAAAGTGAAAATAAAAAAAACTGAGTCTAAGCGTAATTCCATTACCATGGAAATGCCCAACTGGAAATAGCAGCCAGATAGTTAGCGGTCGTTTAGGTTCACTCATGTCTGACTGTGACCAGTGCACACGCCTTGGTTGGCCAATGCCACACACACACACAGGTTTGAGTCCTCTACCAGGTAACCTTAAACACTGGCACCCTTAAGGAGCTGAGCCTGTGGAACCGATAGCAGGCCTCCAATACAGGTTTGAGTCCTCTCACACAACAAAGGCCTTACTGTGACAGACAGTAAGGACAGGAAGGGGGTTGACTCAGTGGATTGTTTAATGGCTTAGAACAGCTGCATTATAGCATTACATTCCCATACCCTCTAATCCACCGGCTGGGGATACACAGTTTAATACAGTATTAATTCAAACAGGTTAAACAACATTATAGGGAAATAATATGCTAAAGAAGAGTGGAAGAGGAGAGGGAACTGGAGGGTTCCCAAAGGTACAGGGCTTGTTCATTCAAGCATTTAATTAAACTATTAGGTCCTTAATAATACTCCTATATAGCCAACAAATGAATTATGAGTTCTCTCCCTACTACCTAGACTTTTGGTGACAAAGGTCAGTGGCATTTCTTGTTCTTCCATTGTGAGAGTCAAAGTGTGTGAAATGAATACATTGACAGATCAGCAAGGAGTTGTCCTTGCCTGTTGCTAACAAGACGTCCTTTCAACAACATCTCCCTTGGAACAGGGAGTGTGTGAGTGAGTGTGTCACGCTGGACTCAGACCAAAGTGTGTGTGTGAGAACACCAAACACAACAAATGATAGGATACACCACAGCTCACAGATTGCACAATCTTCCTTGGACTGGCTGTGATCTTTTTAACACAATATAATAAAAATGACACCAAATCACTGCAACTTCTCAAAAACATCTCATCTTTACTTTGGAAGGGAACATCTCACTTGTTTTTTTGAAAACACTATCACACTTCCACACAACAACAAAAAAAAAACAACAAGGTTATTTTGGAACGTTTGGAAAGGAATCGAATGTGTACCTTATCACCATCCAAATCAGCAGTGGTCAAATCTTTGCAATGAGTCAGAACTAATTGTAAAAATGCTCCCCCACCCACAGTCAACACACAGTCTGCCAAGAGCAGTGGGGAGAACAAGGTGTGTCTGACAGTGTTCCAAGTCACCAGGGCCCAGAGATGGTTAGATACAGCCCACACCCAACACTGATGATGAATAGAAGTCACACTCCTATTGAGCTCAATATGAATCCTATGAGCTAATGTGCAGAGCAAGAGCTGTAAACTTTCAGTCTGATAAAACATTTGTAGAGCCTCACTGCTTATATTCCTCTCTGTTTTCATATGGTTTACTGGATTGGTACAACAATACTCAGTCTATGTGGCAGGCCTTAAAACACTTCTGCCCATGCATGTTGCCTGCCTGACAAAGTACACAAAAAAACGGTTAAACTACGGCAGAGAAATTACATTCCAATCTTGAAATGTTCCTCAGGTCCCCAGTGCCCAGTCCCCAGTGCCCAGTCCCCAGTGCCCAGTGCCCAGTCCCCAGTGCCCAGTCCCCAGTCCCCAGTGCCCAGTCCCCAGTGCCCAGTCCCCAGTGCCCAGTGCCCAGTCCCCAGTGCCCAGTGCCCAGTGCCCAGTGCCCAGTGCCCAGTGCCCAGTCCCCAGTCCCCAGTGCCCAGTCCCCAGTCCCCAGTGCCCAGTCCCCAGTGCCCAGTCCCCAGTGCCCAGTGCCCAGTCCCCAGTGCCCAGTCCCCAGTCCCCAGTGCCCAGTCCCAGTGCCCAGTCCCCAGTGCCCAGTGCCCAGTCCCCAGTGCCCAGTGCCCAGTCCTGTTGGATGGACAGTAAATGACAGTGTGTCTGCCTTTGACCACCATTAGGAGCATGGCTATTGACTGAGGTATTTTCTGGAGTCATGAAAAGTGAGAACAGGGGATTTTTCAGCCCTCCGTCTACTGTAGCTAAAATAATCCGTAGCTGTACTTTTATGAAAGTTACCTGTAAGGTTACAAAGCAGAACACAGTGTATGAGATAACACAGTGTACGTTTGACAGCTTACTTCAACAATTTCCATAAGCAACCTTGTACATCACCATGTGTGTCTTTGGACATACAGTAAATATCTGGTTTGAAAACTGAACGCAGTAGGACGTATGTTGATGTAATTCAGACTACTGCTCCACACACACACCACATACTGCAGATTGGATTCTGTGTGTGTGAAACAGTCTAAAGTCTGAAGTCATTAAAGGGAACTAGGAGAGACCTCTGGAGCGGTGTTGTTGAATAGGAATAGGGAGGCTGACTAGAGGCCTTACCTCACGGCCGTTTCCCATTCACAAGGACATTAGATAACACAGTGGGATCTCAAGACCAACATGGTGTAAGTGTGGGAGGACAGGCTATAGAACAGCCCTCTAGTCTACCCCCTACTATGTCTCTCTCTCACACAGGAACTTTGATGTCATTGCAACACCCACTTCACAATTCAGTCCAGCCAGACAGTTTGCAGAGAGTGTTATTCAGCCTTTTAGAGTGGGTTTCCTCTGTGTGTGTGTGTGTGTATGAGAGAGAGAGAGAGAGAGAGAGAGAGAGAGAGAGAAAGGAAGAGAGAGAAAGAGAGAGAGAGAGAGAAAGAAAGAAAGAGAGAAAGAGAGAGAGAGAGAGAGAAGAAAGAGAGAAAGAAAAGAGAGAAAGAGAGAGAGAGAGAGAGAGAGAGAGAGAGAAAGAGAGAAAGAAAGAAAGAGAGAAAGGGAGAGAATGAGAGAGAGAGAAAACAATGTTTATGGAGGATGGATAAGTCACCATGACGACAGAGCTGCCAAGTCATGACACGATGAGAGGGGAAAACACCAAGCTGAGTGTCAGGTTCACTTCCATGATCCTGCTTCTGCACGTTTCTCTGTCTGGCTACTCTTTGTTGGAGGGATACTTTTTAATAAAAATATCTGAGAAACCACTCATGTCAGCTGAGACTGTCCAGAGAATAATATGGATAACATTTGAGTTAGTTTTAAGAGGTTTCTTAATCAATAGAGCAGCTATTATGCATTCATTGATTATCAACATCTTCATATGACACTTTTACTACATAGGACCTATAACAGTTTGTTGGAATGTACAGCAACTAGGTTACATAACCTTGGATGTTTGATAGATGGGTGGTTAACCACAAAGCGGACCACACAAGTCATGACATCACCATGGCGACATATCTTTATTATCTCTAATTGTGTGGGATCACGTCAACAGAACCGAGAGAACACACACATTAAGAAGTTCAGCAGAGAAGATAATTTGATGTTATGTGGATGGTGGTGGAAAACACTGTCTCAGGCACCTCTCCAGAATATCCCATAAGTGCTCAATTGTGTTGAGATCTGGTGAATGAGACACACACACACACTTTAAACTTCCTATGCCCCTTTGAGACCTCTCTTTCAAAGTCACCGAGATATCTTCTTCTAGCCATGGTAGACAAAATAATGTGCAACTGAGCATTTGTATACATGACCCTAAGCATGATAGCATGTTAATTACTGAATTAACTCAGGAACCACACGTGTATTGCAGCACCTGCTTTCAATATACATTGTATCCCTCATTTACTGAAGGGTTTCCATTACTTTGTCCAACTTTGATAACCTCTACATAGTGGTAAATTACACAAATATCACCATATAGGCAGAAACCTGAGCTGAGCACAAAGCATAAAGTCAAAGAGCCCTGGAGAATAGCCGAGACACTGCACACCAGGCCAGCAGCAGAGCGCAAGACAGGTGTTTGAGTCCAACCATGTGCCACACAGGTAGATAGCCAATAGTGTGAGAAAGGTGTAATTATGGCCCACAATTCAGCAGGCGGGAGTGAAGGGCACTGTGTCCTACCTGGGACACTGGTAGACAGCAGGCGGTGGATAGCTAGCTGGAACACCGGTAGACAGTGTACTTCACCCCCATAAAACTCAGATAATAGTTTATTTCCCTTTTGGCCCACATTTTAATGGCATCAACAATCAGGAGAAATCTGTCACGCAAGCATGAAGATGGCATGCTGGAGGGGAGGGGGGGGGCGGCGTTCATGCAGGAACCAATGGGAAGCTCAAAGGGTGGGCGTTCCTGCAGATGCAGGAATGCCCACATGCAGAAACGCCTTGTATTGCAGGCCGCAATCACACACTTCTGAACAGTTTGGCACACGAACTAATGCCCCACACACCTGTCTGTCCTCCTGTGTTGGTCGTGAGGTAGGCTACCTACACTAACTGAGCCATCTGAATTGCCCTGATTATAACTGTCGGTCTGCCACTATACATAGCCTATAGACACACCTACAGCACCGTTTTATATTGCCCTTTGACCACCTCCATAACCTTTGCAGTGCTGGAACCAAAATTAAATCAAACTTCAATTACACAACACCCTCTTCTTTTAAACGCGAAAACACGCAGGGCAGAATAAAGGAGTAGGCTATTTTTAAACCATCCAAATATTATTTAGAAACGTTCTTATGACAGTTAAAAGTGACATGAAATTCTGAAAAGAGCAATGCTCACTAAATAGAACATGCAAAGACATTCAGGCACTTGGCAGGAAATAAAGAGCTTTACCAGTTGGTTGATGAGCGGGGGTTGAGAATGTCCTCTTTGGCCGTAAGCAGTGACAGGCTGTAGGTATCGAGGTTAATCGCTCGCATAGTGATGCAGAACTTTTTCACAATCCAGCCCCGAAGATTTCTTCACTTAGCCAATTGCACTAGAAACGTATCCGCATAAACGGTCACACTGAAACACTGACGCGCATTCACGGCCAGGAGGACGATCTGTAGGCTTATCTCATGCAAAATAGTGGAAGTACCAAGTGGAGAAGAAAGTGAAGGTCCGCCAGCAGGCTATGTAGGGCAGCGTTCAGTACAGAAACACGTAATAGAACGTTCAATTGAACGGAAACGGTGCTGTAGTCTGGTGAACGACCAGTTGGAAAATAGGGTTGTGGCTTCAAAATGCACCTCTAGCTTTTAAATAAGTCAGGCTTCAAGCCACACCCTGGCACACCCACAAAACGGAGCAAACTGTACCTCAAAGTCTCTTCAAGAACGTACAAGCACTTTTGGGGAAACACACACACACCACAGGAGGTTGGTGGAACCCTAATTAGGGAGGACAGGCTCGTTGTAATGACTGGAGTAAGTGAAATGGTATCAATCAAATACATGGTTTCCAGGTGTTTGATGCCATTCCATCTGCACCATTACGGCCATTATTATCAGCTGTTCTCCCATCAGCAGCCTCCTGTGACACACACACATATATACACACACACACACACACACACATACATACAGACTGCCTAGTTGGGGCTGTTACAGACTTTCTTTAGTGAGATGTAAATACGTGTTCACCAAAAGCCCCACCAGATGAATGGGGGGAAATCTCAGTTACATTCTAGCTGTCCTAGTCCTCACAACATTATTTTCTCCTTCATTCCACACTTTAATAATGTGGAAATTATATATTTTCACCATTAACTAGCTTTATGTGCATATAACTAAATAGTTATTTTGAGAGCCATTCGTGTACATCAACATCTGTCACTTTCAATAAGCTAATATCATTCAGGAACAACGGCGACACAACACAGCTGAGGGTGTATCTGGCATGATGGTCTGCGTCAGGTTGAAGAAAAGCCACAGGAAAACAAAACACTTTATATTGGCACTGGAAGGGAGGGGCGGTTTAGAGGGGTCAAATGAGGGGGGGGGCAGCTATAGAACTGTCACTCTCGCTTTGTCCCACCAGCCCTTTGAATTGGCCCTTAGCAGCCCTCGGCAGCTCTCAGAGAATCAATGTTACAGTGAGGGCCATCTCCATCGAGACTCTTGAAGAATCAGAGGGACCAATTTCATGGGAACTGCGTCTGAGGTAGCCAGCATGTTAAAAAAATGCAGTTCTCTGGTATTTGAGTGCTGATCAGGGTAGGGGGGTATGCATAGCGCTTATGTAGGTTTCTCAGCATGGATGGTCATTCTGTAATCGTTCTGTCCAGATGTATCATTTGATAGAATCTTTGTTTCTGGTGTGTCAGTACAGAGTTTCCCCTTAAGTCTTCAGAGATTCGGACAGAGACCAAAGCCCCATTTAATATCTGCCCATCAGACTCACAAAGACTCAGTGTCTGTCTGGCATATGAAATCATAACCATAACCACTACCTTAAAAATAATAAGGAGGAACTATGCTTTCTCCAGCTTCCTCGTTTAAGTCCAATTGCCTTAATCTGACACAACTCTCTTACTGCACCAGTGGAGGCTGGTGGGAGGAGCTATAACAGGATGAGCTCATTGTAATGGCTGGAATGGAATGAATGGAACAGAGTCAAACACGGTTTCTAAATGTTTGTTATGTTTGATACTGCTCCATTTATTCCATTCCAGCCATTACAATGAACCTGTACTCCTACAGCTCCTCCGACCAGCCTCCACTGAACTGCATGTAGTGCTACTTCCCCCACATCCCCATATCCCCAAGCCTCTATTATTCATACAACTTCCTGTCATTAGGGGCTTCTCTCTGCCCTGGCCGGAGTTCCTGGCCGGACATGATTTGTTGTGCTGTTATGCTTCATTTCAGACGACTCCGGCACTTCCTCCGTTCGGGTGAAGTGGCAGGCAGCTGCTGTTGGATGGGGCTTTTAGTGGGCAAAGGGGGAGGTGAGATATAGAGGGGGGCTGGTTGGGGGAGGGAATTAATCTTACTGAAACTCTTTCTCTCTCTAAATGTTCTCAGTAGGAGTTGCTGTTGACTGTTGGTTGTTTGGCCTGAAATAGCCTGGACAAACTCAGTGTGGTTGACAGTGTTGAGGTGAGTATCCGAAAGGCAACATCCTCTCACAGATCTCTTGTTTGTGTGTCTAGATGGTTATTATTGGTCACTATGTCTAGCTATTGCTAGACATAGTAGGCCTCTATCATGATTACAAGCATGGTTATAAGCATGGTTGATTGCACAGTACATTGGTGCATGGTGATGTTTCCTCGCAGTACACAAGCAAAAAGGTCTTCAAACCAAAATCAAATCAAATCAAATTGTATTTATCATATCGCCATATACAGCAGGTGTGGACGTTAAAGTGAAATGTGGGGCGGCAGGTAGCCAAGTGGTTAAAGCGTCGGGCCAGTAACCGGAAGGTTGCTAGATCAATTCCCTGTTTAAACAAGTTTAGTTTAGCTAATAAAATGAAAACATTAATTCAAACTACTTTTGGGTACCTTGTTAACATTACAACATGACATCCATGTCTTAAACATTGCTATGTTTTGGAAATGGCAAAGAAAACGTGTAATCTTCTGGACACATTAGAGTTACTTTCCTTACAGATCAGGAAGTCAGCTAATTTCCACTCCATTCATATGCAAATCCATTTGATTCATACACTGGCTTGTCTGGCTGTCATGTTTTTATTTCAACCTGCCCTTCCCTCATCAACACTGAAATAATATCATTTCACTCGTCCTCTACTATGATTCTGCTCTATCTCACATAGCTCACATGTATCTATTGTAGGTCCTAGGATACAACAATGAATAATGTGAACAAATAAATAAACAATAAACAAATAAAAAATAAACAATAAACAAATAAATAACCTCAAAGGAAACCTTACAATAATGAACACCTTGTAAAACAGCTGTGAAAACCAATCTGGCAATATTTAAGATTTTAATACATAAATACATAAAGATTCGTTTGCACACTCACATGGCAATCATAGATTAAAATACTGAATTCTGGTGTGTGGAATATAGAGGAGGTGATTTGAATTGGGACACTGACTGATCATGTGCCGTGGTGAAACAACTTTGATGGGCTTCAACTCCGGCGCCACAGTCTTCGCCCTCTCAAACCTCTGCCAGGCTAGACAGAGTACTGACCTTTAGCACAAAGTGACAAATTGAAACATTGTGTGCTCTCTGATATGACATTCATTGAAGTCATAATAATTTCAGATATAATAGAATGTGATTGATAAACAAAAGGAAGGTTATTTCACTTGCCCAGCTGTCCACCTCCTTGACAGTTCCCCAGCTGTCCACCTCCTTGACAGTTCCCCAGCTGTCCACCTCCTTGACAGTTCCCCAGCTGTCCACCTCCTTGACAGTTCCCCAGCTGTCCACCTCCTTGACAGTTCCCCAGCTGTCCACCTCCTTGACAGTTCCCCAGCTGTCCACCTCCTTGACAGTTCCCCAGCTGTCCACCCCCCCTCGCAAAAAAACACACACAATACCACAATTGGTTAGGAGCCCGTCTCCTCCTGCGCCAGCCATCTCCTCCTGCGCCATTATGTATCTTCAGCTATACAAAGACGTTGTATAATGAATATATTGTATATTATGAGTGAAGTCTAATGTGCCCAGCTGCCATACTTCACTTGGCTAGGTCATTCTAGAGGGAGAAATTTTATTTCTATCTTCCTCAAAATAAAATGTTATAATAACGATTGTTAATGTAGGAGTTTTTGGTGTCTGGGTCAGATGCAGGCTTGTGTGACAGCCAGGTGTATGTGTTTGGACCTGATGTGTGGGATTAGATGGCAATGGGCAGCAGAGTTGTGTTTGGGTTTAGAGGTTACATACCCTTCTGTGATAGTTACTCGTTACGATAGTTTGTTTTTCATTACTCTCATTTCCGTGCTTTTAGACAGCATTCCTTTTGGCCGTTCCACCTCAAAAAGCACCAGAAAGAGGACTTCGACATGCACCATCTCAGATTGTCCTGAAATCGTTTATGTAGTTAGACACAGATAAGATAAGTATTCCTTCAACATTATTTTGTTTAAAGTCCATTTAAAATTAAGCTAGTCGATTCCACCCAAATTTGCCATTTAAATTCATAGGATTCATATAATATTAAATAAATATAGTCCCTGACATCCGATTTGTACCAAACCTCTTCTTAACATTGATTAAGACGTAAGGAATTGAAATAAATGGACCCTCAAACCCAACACCAAGTCCACCTCAACAGCCAGTATACAGTATCAGTTCTCTATGTCTGTAGAATAAAGCTGTGAGTAGGGGTATTGCTTCTTCATGCTATGTCATGTATTCTCAGTGAATTTGGTGATGGTTATTTTCCCCTGTTCTGATGTGTTTTATTGAAGTTGTTAGGTTTATGTACCGTCACACAACCTGATATTACCAGGTACTGACCCCTAAAAGCCCCCCCCCTCTCTCAATGTTAATTCAAGACTCAACCTTAAAATAATATTGAAGTTGTTAGGTTTATGTACCGTCATACAACCTGATATTACCAGGTACTGACCCCTAAAAGACCCCTCCCCCCCTCTCTCTCAATGTTAATTCAAGACTCAACCTTAAAATAATAATGATTTATAAATGTAGAGTGAAGAGTTGAATGTTAGAACAATGTATTGGCCCAAATACATCTCAACGAAAAATGATATGAAAACAAAAACAGCATTCAGGACTACTCATTCCACATTTCATTCATTCACTTGTTTTTTCTTTCTTCAGTGCACCTTCTATTGCAGTGATGTCTCTACATCCCAAATGATGTTAGCGACCAGTTGCAGTGATTGGTGCCTTAATGGGGCAGATTATGCTTGTTTGTGGTACAGAGCATGTGTCCTCTCTGTTTGGCCCAAAAAATTATCTTGGTGGATAACTTGAGTCCATGTTTTCATCATCGGCAATTTCAATATAGTACTCATCATCATAGCAGGTGTTGAATGCCTGAGAAGGATTCATTCATCTGATTTGCCTATAACAATATTTACCTTGGAGGATAGATAACCCTGCAACGTTCAAAGGTAGGCACATTCCGGTGAGTAGTACCTTTACAAGACAATTAAACATGATAATGTCCTGGGAAAGGCTGTTCCATAAGCAGACCATTAAGCATTCCAGACATAGCTCACACTGAACACACACCCACACCCACAAACCCACAAACACATACACACACCCACACACAACACACACACACACACACACACACACACACACACACACACACACACACACACACACACACACACACACACACACACACACACACCACACAAACACACACACGCAAATGTGGGCTTACAGGACTGTCAAATCAAATCAAATTTTTAATTGGTCACATACACATCGTTAGCAGATGTTAATGCGAGTGTAGCGAAATGCTTGTGCTTCTAGTCCCGACAGTGCAGCAATATCTAACAAGTAATATCTACCAATTACCCAACACTACCTAATAAACACAAATCTAAAGGGGTGAATGAGAATATGTACATATAAATATATGGATGAGCGATGGATGAGCGGCATAGGCAAGATGCAGTAGATGGTATAAGATACAGTATACACATATGATATGACTAATGTAAGATATGTTAACATTATTAAAGTGGCATTATTTAAAGTGACTCGTGTGCGTGCGTGCGTGCATGTCATTTTCAGATGACATTATATATAAAATATAAAATATCATCCAGAAGGCGAGGTCAGTACAGGTGCATCAAAGCAGGGACCAAGAGACTGAAAAACAGCTTCTATCTCAAGGCCATCAGACTGTTAAACAGCCACCACTAACATTGAGTGGCTGCTGCCAACACACTGACTCAACTCCAGCCACTTTAATAATGGGAATTGATGGAAATTGATGTAAAATATAGCACTAGGCACTTTAAACAATGCTACTTAATATAATGTTTACATACCCTACATTACTCATCTCATATGTGTATGTATATACTGTACTCTATATCATCTACTGCATCGTTATGTAATACATGTATCACTAGCCACTTTAAACTATGCCACTTTGTTTACATACCCTACATTACTCATTTCATATGTATATACTGTACTCGATACCATCTACTGCATCTTGCCTATGCCGTTCTGTACCATCACTCATTCATATATCTTTATGTACATATTCTTTATCCCTTTACACTTGTGTGTATAAGGTAGTAGTTTTGGAATTGTTAGGTTAGATTACTCGTTATTACTGCATTGTCGTAACTAGAAGCACAAGCATTTCACTACACTCGCATTAACATCTGCTAACCATGTGTATGTGACAAATAACATTAGATTTGATTTGATTTGAAATATAATTTTATGATTTTATCAAATTTTATCTCTGAGAAATTAAGCTAATTGATTGCACCCAAACTGGCCCTTTTAATTGTAGGCTTACTCTATCTATTCAAGTCCATTAACCTTTTACTGCAGTGGGCTAAACCAGGGTAGTCTTAAACAAATCTACTTTGAAACACAGGTATACACCTCACACATGGTTATGGGCTTAAAAAAAAGAAGACACCTGTACAATGTATTACATTTTGAGTTTGCATCCCAATATTATACTTTATATAAATAACAGAAGACTGAAATATAACAAAAAACATTTGACATAAAAACACAGGATGTCTTGCATTTAAAAAAAGGAATGTTTATTAATAAAATAACGCTGATTAATTATGGAATTATGACATTCCACCGATGAGGCTACTGGGTCATTTGACTGACATTCCACCGATGAGGCTACTGGGTCATTTGACTGACATTTCACCGATGAGGCTACTGGGTCATTTGACTAACATTCCACCGATGAGGCTACTGGGTCATTTGACTAACATTCTCCCGATGAGGCTACTGGGTCATTTGACTGACATTCCACCGATGAGGCTACTGGGTCATTTGACTGACATTCCACCGATGAGGCTACTGGGTCATTTGACTGACATTTCACCGATGAGGCTACTGGGTCATTTGACTAACATTCTCCCGATGAGGCTACTGGGTCATTTGACTGACATTCCACCGATGAGGCTACTGGGTCATTTGACTGACATTCCACCGATGAGGCTACTGGGTCATTTGACTGACATTTCACCGATGAGGCTACTGGGTCATTTGACTAACATTCTCCCGATGAGGCTACTGGGTCATTTGACTGACATTCCACCGATGAGGCTACTGGGTCATTTGACTGACATTCCACCGATGAGGCTACTGGGTCATTTGACTGCAGCAAAGGGCTACCCTTATAACTACGTGGAGATATGTTTATAAAAATAAAAAAATAAAAATATAAAAAATATATAAAAAAGATTTATATATATATATATTTTTTTTTAAAGGTGCTTTCTAGTACCTGAAAGGGTTCATTGGCTGTCTACATAGGAGAACCCTTTGAAGAACATTTGTTGGTTCCAGGTAGAACCATTTTGGTTCCAATTATAAACATTTTGTGTTCCATGTAGAACCCTTTCCACGGAGGATTCTACATGAAACCCGAAATGGTTCTACCTGGAACCAAAAAGGGTTTTCACCTGGAACCAAAAATTATTATCCTATGGGGAAACCAAAACCCTTTTGGAGCCCTTTTTTTCTAAGTGTAGGTTTAACTCAAACATATCTCTCTTAACACATAACTCTCAAAAAAATTAATGTGTGATTTGAGTGAAATTCCGATCTAAGTGATCATATCTGAAGTTAGAATGTGGCCCTGTATGACACTATGGACTAGCACTGAGCAAACGCAGCCTGATAAGTCTCCCTTCCTGCCTGTTTCTGCTTCCCTCATAACCTTTCAGAACTTAGCCTGTAAGGTTGTGTGTTATTGTCTGTCTGGGTGGTATTGAGTTAGACGTGGGAGAGCTGGACTGCTATTAGGCCATAGTGGAGCACTCCCTCAGTCATGATAAGCCATGCAATAGGTTTACGAGGCAGGAAGGGACCCAGACCATAACAAGCACCCGGCCATGTTGAGACAGTGACACCATGTGAGGCAGGAAGGGAACCAGACTACCACCACCACCAGCAGACCCTGTTGAGACAGTGACAACACCGCCATTGAGAGCATCTTGTCGGGCTGTATCACTGCCTGGTACGGTAAGTGAACCGTCCGCAACCGCAGGGCTCTTCAGAGGAAGGCCAGGAAGATTATCAAAGACCTCAACCAGACAAGTCATTTTGAATTCCATAAAGTGAGTGTGCAAGAGCTGAAAAAATTATTGCTGTCTATCAACAATGACAAGCCACCGGGGTCTGACAACTTGGATAGAAAATTACTGAGGATAATAGCCGACGATATTGCCACTCCTATTTGCATTACTCTTCAATCTAAGCCTACTAGAAAGTGTGTGCCCTCAGGCCTGGAGGAAGCCCCCTTTTACCGGCTCAAATAGCCAACCAATCAGCCTGTTACCAACCGTTAGTAAACTTTTGGAAAAAATGGTGTTTGACCAGATACAATGCTATATACTTTCAGCACTCTTATAGGGAAGGACAATCAATAAGCACGGCACTTGCACAAATGACTGATGATTGACTGAGAGAAATGGATGATAAAAAGATTGTGGGAGCTGTTTTGTTAGACTTCAGTGCTGTTTTTGACATTATCAAGGTAGACACCTCTGGAAAAACATATGTGTTATGGCTTTACCCTGCTATATTGTGGATAAATAGTTTCCTGTCCAACAGAATCAGGAATTCCCCTGGGCAGCTGTCTAGGCCCCTTACTTTTTTCAATCTTTACTAATGACATGCCACTGCCTTTGAGTAAAGCCAGTGTATCTATGTATGCGGATGACTCAACACTATACAAGTCAGCTACTACAGTGAATGAAATCACTGCAACACTTAACAAAGAGCTGCAGTTAGTTTCAGAACGGGTGGCAATGAATAAGTTAGTCTTAAATATTTAATTTGGGACAAATCAATCACTGAACCCTAAACCTCAACTAAATCTTGTAATAAATCATGTGTACATTAATTTGACTAAACTGCTTGGAGAAATCCCTGGATTTTCAACTGTCATGGTCAAAACATGTTGATACAACAGTAGCTAAGATTGGGAGAAGTCTGTCTATAATAAAGCGCTGCTCTGCCTTTTTAACAACACTATCAACAAGACAGGTCCTACAGGCCCTAGTTTTGTCGCACCTGGACATCTGTTCAGTTGTGTGGTCAGGTGCCAGAAAGACAGACCTCTGAAAATTGCAACTGGCTCAGAATAGGGAAGCACGATTGGCCCTTAAATGTACACGGAAAGCTAACATTAATAATATGCATGTAAATCTCTCATGGCTTAATGTGGAGGAGAGATTGACTTCATAACTACTTGTTTATGTAAGAGGTGTTGACAAGCTGAATGCACTGAGCTGTCTGTTTAAACTACTAGCACACAGCTCGGACACCCATGCATACCCCACAAGACATGCTACCAGAGGTCTCTTCACAGTGAAACTCTATTCCACGTCATGTAACTGATGCAAGCAGTAGAATCAGATTTAAAAACCAGATAAAATACACCTTTTGGAAAGGCGGCGACTGTGAAGAGACACAGATACACACATGCACACACACACAGGAACTGACACGCATACGCACACACACGCTAGCACACACACACACATTGTAATATTGTTGTATGGTGGTATTATACATTTTGTATTGTAGATATGTAGCGGTGTAATAATGTTATATGGTGTACTGTTTTTATATTTTGTTTTATGTGTGATGTGCCTTAACTGTTCATTTTTTATTGTTATTTTCACTTTAGTTTTTGATCTATTTCACTTGATTTGGCAATGTAAAAAATATGTTTCGCATGCCAATTAAAGCCCTTAAATTGAATTGAAATGGATTTTAATTGAGAGAGAGAATGCAGGCATGTAGTAGTATATGTTG
Source organism: Oncorhynchus tshawytscha (assembly GCF_018296145.1). Lineage (NCBI taxonomy): Eukaryota > Metazoa > Chordata > Actinopteri > Salmoniformes > Salmonidae > Oncorhynchus > Oncorhynchus tshawytscha. The sequence continues at coordinate 12,834,332 of NC_056432.1, forward strand.
AGTGTGTATCTGCTCTTTGACAGCGTTGAAGCTCCTTGGTCTCTCAGCTGAGGTCACCTCTCAGCTAACTCTGGTTAACTTATCTTCCCTTGGAGCCCAAATGTGTCTAACACACACACACTTTATACACGATTCACACACACACACTTTATACACACGATTCACACGCACACACTTTATACACACGATTCACACGCACACACTTTATACACACGATTCACACGCACACACTTTATACACACGATTCACACGCACACACTTTATACACACGATTCACATGCACACACTTTATACACACGATTCACACGCACACACTTTATACACACGATTCACACGCACACACTTTATACACACAATTCACATGCACACAGAGATATGCACTGACAAAATACACTCACTTTTATGAACACATTTATCACTTCTTTATCGATTCACACGCACACACTTTATACACACTCTCTTACACACCACATCTTTATACACACTCACACGCACACACCCCAATTCACATCACTTTATCTTCACACGCACCCTTTATACACACAATTCATGCACACACTTTATCTTCCTTTATACCCCACATGCACACACTTTATACACACGATTCTTCTTTATCCCATGCACACAGAGATATGCACTGACTCCTCCCCTCTCTTCCTGTCCCCTCTCTTTCTCTCTTCCCCCTCTCTCTCCTCCCCTCTCACTCTCCTCCCCTCTCTCTCTTCCTGTCCCCTCTCTCTCTTCCCCCTCTCACTCTTTCCCCCTCTCTCTCTTCCTGTCCCCTCTCTTTCTCTCTTCCCCCTCTCACTCTCCTCCTCCCCCTCTCTCTTCCTGTCCCCTCTCTTTCTCTCTTCCCCCTCTCTCTCTCTCCCCCTCTCTCTCTCCTCTCCTCCCCTCTCTCTTCCTGTCCCCTCTCTTTCTCTCTTCCCCTCACTCTCCTCCCCTCTCACTCTCTCCTCCCTCTCTCTCTTCCTGTCCCCTCTCGTTCTCTCTTCCCCTCTCACTCTCCTCCCCCTCTTCTCCCTCCCTCTCTCTCTTCCTGTCCCCTCTTTCTCTCTTCCCCCCTCTCTCCTCCCCTCTCTCTCTTCCTGTCCCCTCTCTTTCTCTCTTCCCCCTCTCACTCTCCTCCCCTCTCTCTCTTCCTGTCCCCTCTCTCTCTCTCCCTGACCCTCTCTTTCTCTCTTCCCCCTCTCACTCTCTTCCCCTCTCTCTCTTCCTGTCCCCTCTCTCTCTTCATCTCTCCCCCTCTCTTCCTGTCTCCTCTCTCTTTTTCATCACAAGGTTGCCATGCCTCTGAGAGATATGGCAAAACATAAACAGGGGAAAGATCAGTTTATTGTCCAACATCTTAGTTAGAAAACAGTTATGTTTTCCCTACAGAAACAGGTCGTTAAATTAGCCCAGAAATGTCATCATGCTGATGGAAAATGTAGCCCACAATGTCATGATGGACATTGTGTAAACTTGGTCTGGTTGAAAGGTGTGTGTGGGTGGAGAGGACAGTGAAGACGTAGATCAACAGCATGCCCTGGAGGAGTGATAGAAAGAGAGGAAGAATGTGCTGTCACTACTCAACTCCCTGGGCTTTTTGGTATGTCACTCTTGTCAGGAATGCCCAGGCTGTGTGTGTGGGAGTGCGTGCAATGCATATCAACAACAAACAGCTTTTCACTGCTTTTCCATCCAAGAGTGTGTTACACATGGGGTATAAACCCGGATCTCCCACAGGAGCAACCAACATCCTAGATTGTTAGACCAAGAGGAAATTCCTTGGGCTGAGGGCAGTAACTGGTTTTGAAGTTTGTAGGCGGAGCTACGTCGTCACGTGACCATGGCCGACTCATGTCCGCTACAGAATAGTGCATTGCAGTTTACGCTCACTAGCCTCAGAAACCTCTGTTGTAAAGAACCCCGACTCCCAGGTACTTCGAGTCTATTATCTATACTTTCAGCTCAGATATATTATAGTCAGCTGGAAGGCAATATTCTCCCTCCGTTCTTCACATTTCTTCTCTTCTCCCTGGAGAAAACTGAAACGACAGCCTCATGTGGGGATGATGATGTCACTCTGTATCACAGACTGCGTTAAGCGAGGCTGTGGCGGTCTGGCGTTGGTGCTCAGTGGGAACTAGGTACACATCACATCACAGGACACAGCGTTCAGGCCTGTAATCAGGGCTTCACCAATGCCAGTGGACAGATGACACAACAAACCAGCAGTAACCACCACACATCTGGAAATGCTCACATTTACTGCAATATGAGGAGATATTTGGCGAGTTAAGGACTCTGGGTGGCAGCTGGACTTGTGTTACTGGTGATGAATGGGTGTTGTCAACATTGGGGCACATGGGAGGGTTGTTATTGCCATCAACCAATTAACACAAGGCACACAAGCAGATGCACACAAGCACACCTGTTGAGATTGCTGGGTACAAGAACTCCATGACCCTTAACCCCCCACTGCGTTTCTGATCACCATGGCAACCCAGCGATCCCCAGCCCAGTTCAAGTGCTGTTCACTAAACCCTTACCAGACTTTCTCTATTAAAACAAAAAACTCTGAAAGCTGAAAGTAAAATATATTAATGATTAATGTGTCCTATGAGTAGAGCAGTGAGCCAAATGGCATGGGTTTGTGCTGACTCAGTATTCAGTCTGTCTGACTTCCAGAACCTTCCAGGAAACTGTGGAAAGTAGAATATTGTCATGGATACAGGCAGACTGCTAGATGTCTTGTCAGAAAGCCATTGTGTGTTGGTGGGAACAAGCGGAGCAAGCTGGGGAACGACGGTTCAAAATGGGACAACGGCTCAGTTTGTGTGGGCATTGAGATTACAGTGCACACTCACTGTTGGGATATACACTACCGTACAAAAGGTTGGAGTCACTTAGAAATACCCTTGTTTTTGAAAGAAAAGCACCTTTTTTGTTCATTAAAACGAGTCTAAAGGACAGTTTTAAATCAAATCAAATCAAATTGCTTCTTTCATCAGAACAACAGTTTTCAGCTGTTCTAACACAATTGCAAAAGGGGTTTCTAATGATCAATTAGCCTTTTAAAATGATAAACTTGGATTAGTTAACACAACGTGCCATTGGAACACAGGCGTGATGGTTGCTGATAATGGACCTCTGTACGCCTATGTAGATATTCCATAAAAAATCAGCTGTTTCAAACCTTCCATGCTTGACGTATGCATAAAAATATGCCCAACCTCCGACAAACTGATATGTCGTCCATATGACGCTTTTCAATCTGTTAGCATACCTTCTACAGATGCCGTAAAGGCAAAATGTGAGGAAGAGCTAGGGACTGATATTTCTGTTGCAGACTGGGAAGATAGCTTGGAGTATATCCACACCTGCACCATTAACTCCAGACATCATCTCATACAATTCAAGGCATTACACAGATTACACTATTCCAAAAATAAACTGCATAGGATATTTCCTGATACATCCCCTATGTGTGATAAATGTCAGGCTGCGCAGGGTACACTACTCCACTGCTTTGCCCTATGCTCTAGCTTATATGGTTATTGGTGTGGAATTTTTAGGATCCTCTCTGAAATTCTGGAGACTTCAATGGACCCAGACCCGCTTCTGATAATACTGGGAGTTTCTGATTCTCCAAACGGATTAACCAACCCCCAAAAACAACTCATCTCTTAGTCTCATTTCGGCAAAAAAATGTATCTTGTTGTTTCGGAAAAGGAGGGAAGAACCCTCTACCAAATTATGGCTCAGCGAATTGGCAAAGACTGCAGACTTAGAAAGAATTAGATATACAGTGGGGCAAAAAAGTATTTAGTCAGCCACCAATTGTGCAAGTTCTTCCACTTAAAAGATGAGAGAGGCCTATATTTTCATCATATGTACACTTCAACTATGACAGACAAAATGAGAAAAAAAATCCAGAAAATCACATTGTAGGATTTTTAATGAATTTATTTGCAAATTATGGTGGAAAATAAATATTTCTGAACAATAAATTGTCAACATTTGACCAAATCTGGCAGCCTTTCCTCTCTTCCTTGGACCAATCGGCGCTGTGAATTTGTGCATTTCAACGCACTCTCAATTGTCTACACTGTATTTCTGATCAATTTTCTGTTATTTTAATGGACAAAAAAAAAGATATTTTCTTTAAAAAACAAGGACATTTCTAAGTGACCCCAACTTTTGAACGGTAGCGTAGATAAACTGGTACGTTATTCTCTACTGATCGGTGAAGTAGACGACCTATGGCAATGTCTCCTATGATCTCACAAATTTCATCCAGTTTGTCTTGTGCCAAATTAACTTCACTGGAGTTCTCTCCTATCTTCTCCTGCCTTTTCTCCACCTTGGATAAATAAACAGCAGCACAGGAGGCTGGTCACTATAACAGCAGCATTAATAACAAACCTTGAGGTGACTTGCTGGGTGTGTGTGTGTGTGTGTGTTGCTTAGCTGACACTAGAGATGTGCCTCTGTAGAAACAGAGACAAAGAGCCAGTGTGTGTGTGTGTGCGTACATGCGGCAGCTTCACATCTTCATGCTTTCCTCTGTATAGGCCAAGGCAGGGATCCTTCCAAGGTTATCTCCCAGCACTCAATGTGTAGGAACCATACAGATATGCAGACATTTATAACAAAACCTGAGGTCAAATATTAAAATACTTAAACAGCAAAAAAACATGTTTATTTTTTTAAATATATTTTTTTTTTACAAATCACAGTGGTTCAAAAATATTAAATAATTATTTTTTTATTTTTCAAAAGCAGCAAAACATTCTGATTGTTGTCTTTTTTTATAAGCCCTTAGTATTGTGTGGTGTGTTGTGTTGTGTTTCATAAATGTATTAACACAAGCAGTTAATATCACTTTGAACTGGAAAATGAATTTAGAAGGGGGAAACAAAAGTGCATAATAATATGCATAAATCACACTGAAAAGTCACAGAGCAGAGATTCATATTCACCCTACTACGGCCCCTGTCTCTCCCCCTCCCAGCTCTATGTCCTGGGCCACTTTCGAGACAGGATTCTCTAGGCTAACAGCTAGCTTTGGGTCAAACAAGTGGAGGTTGGGTTTACAAAGTTAACTGTGGAATACCATTACAGCAAAGGAGTTAGTTTTGCCTTTTCGAGTCAAAATGGTAGACACAGTACTGCTGTGGAAGTGTCTCAGTCTTTACAGATGGGACTCCCACCCTACATTTCAAATTAAGAGCCCAGTTCTCCACAAACGCAGTCTCTGTCTAAAGAGCCTTTACCAAGGAGAGAGAGAGAGAGAGCAGGAGCCAGATTTGGATTGAAGTTGTTTCTGGCTGCTCAGGCAAGCTGGTAAATCTTGGTTTAATAATGTATTAGTACACACATGGTTTAAAGGCTACATAATAGATGGAAAGTGCAGGCCTTGACAGACTGCCGAGTGCAAAAGATCAGTTTGTTACGAAATCTGAAATCTGTTGGATCTCAATGTCTTTTCCACAGTTTATTATCTATAGCTTAGCTTGTTTGGATGATGTAACAAGGTTTGGGTGACATATTTGTAAGCTCCCAAGTCGGGTGCCTTACTACTGTAGACTACCGCAGGTCTCATTAGCAGAGCCTCTCTGGTACACAGCATAGGATTTACGAAAGACTGGTCGATCCACAGGCACTAAGAGACAAGAAGGAAAGCTGCCTGGTTGAATGTGTGCGCGCGTGTGTTTTTAGCTTGGGTGCCAACCTGAACCCAGAAGGCAGTGGTTTGGAGGCCCCCTCATGCATATGGCAAGCCTATAGGAGGGCTCGGGGAGACAGGCAACAGCGTGAGAATATCTCAAAAGGCACAGGAGACGCCAGGCCAAGGGCAAACAACAATGGTTGCTTTCCATGAATAAATGTCATGTTAGAAAATATTAGCTTAATCAATGCTACAGCAAATTCTCATAGGAACACTCTTGTTTTCTTGAGTTTATACCACCACACTCTATAGCTAATCTGAACTAGGGTGATGTTAAAGTGACATCATAAAAGAGTCTGGACTAAATGACAGTAGTGCAGTAACCGCAGTTCAAATGATAGTCCATCATCTCACACCAAATGCGAAGTTACAGAAATGAGCCTCTAGGGGAAAATGTGGCTCAACTATCAACTATCGGTGGCTGGTCAAAGCCAAGGAATCGTTTTACAAGTCCAATCAAAACAGTCCATTTAGCTCCCAATGCAGCCCATTGTATAAACGGGACATTCTCAAGGTGTATGGATTCATATAGTGTTAGAACTGGAGTGGCAAACTACAACTATGTACTGTACTAGCACTGTCAATCCCTGGAGCAACCACATGCCCAACAGCTGGCAACCCAAGAACACCATGTCTCATATCTAACCTAACCATATCTAACCTGCTGCTTCCAATACACCACAGAACAGTGCTAAGACAATGCTATAACAGTGTACAAGAAGCAAGACATCTCTGTCAAATTCCTGTGTACCGTCAATGTTTTTCTGAGAATAATATTATATAAAATTAGAATATTATGACTAAAGAGGCTTCCCACAATATAGACGCAGGCTTCAATGTCAGCCACTAATGCTATGAATAATACCACTGAGTCCAGTTTGTCTTTGTCCGTGAGCATGAGACACCCACTCAATAAAACCAAGTACACCACATGGACCGTTAGAAAACAAAAGGAGACCCCATGCTACAAAATATCATTGTTTTTTTTATAAACTTTTGAAAGAAGTAGTCCATGCCAAGCACATAAAGGCAGAGGTAAAACAACAGAAAATAAGAAAAGTGCAATCCAATATTAAAAGTCAAGAGAAAAGTATCATTACAATGCCAAAATTAGGCCACCATGCAAAAATACTAATAACCACATCCCACAAGTATTGACCATGATTCACACAAGGAAACCAGTATCCTCATAGTAAGCTTTGGTATCCGCGAGGTCAGAGGTGTCTAACCCTGGGTCTCTAGGGGTTTACAGTGGCTCCTCTGCTGGTTTAGGACTGACTCAATCAGTTTGCCAACCAGAAACAGACCATACAATATATGAAATCCCCTTCATCTTCTAATTTAAGGACTGTCGTTGACTGACCACCAGCAGACCCAGTGTCTCTCCAGGAGGGCTGGGGTCTGTTGCCCCAGAGGGAGGCTCAGTTGTAGGAGACAGACCAGGGAGAGACCTGCCTCTCTGGCCTGGGTGGGGGGTGAGACTGGGTGTGTTAGCATAACCAGACACTAAATCAATCAGTTCAGCTATTATCCTTTGCAGAACCTGTCTGTAACTGTATACAACTACCTTAAAACTACACTACACTGTACACTTAAGAGTATACTCTGTTCCTCATAGTGGATGTACATGTTTAAGGCACAAACCATGAGGGAAGGCTTTGTAGGGCATGTCTACCATTAGTAGGACTCAAATAACTCCTCCTTGGGGCATAGAAAGGGGTCATGAAGTGAAAACATCTGTATGTCCCCACGTCAACCCCAGATGAATGTTCTAATATCCCAGCCCTAAATAGGGGCGTTGGGACTATTTTTAAGATGCCTGGGTTATTTTCCCTTCTATATTTTGTTGGTAAGGTGTTAGTCACCGTCGGCAAGTAGCCTAGCGGGTAAGAGCGTTGGACCAGTAACCGAAAGGTTGTTTGTTCTAATCCCAGGTGACAAATTTGCCTATGTGCTCTTGAGCAAAGAATTCAACCCTATTCGCTCTGGATAAGAGCCCCTATTATTTGATGAAAATGTTACATGAAATCTCAAAGCCACAAATAGAACAGTGCTTAATAAAGAATGTGTCAAAAAGTCTTGTTTTTCCCCCAAATTCACTCCTAAAGAGAAGAAAATAAAACACAGTAACAACGCTTTACTAGTTATCTTCTTCTTCTTTCAACACGCCTGTTCTGATACACTGTGGTGGATTCATGGAGATCTTAAAGGTGCAGTGGGTTATGAAGAGTTCCTCAGCAGTTCAACATCCAACTCCAATAGCATTCAACTAAAAGCTGGAACTGCATCCTCTTTGTTAACAACTGATTGAAACATCACACTCCCTCACAAATAAATAAAACTGCACTCTGAAACTAAAAGTAAGTCCAATATTTGGTCTAATACTGTATTGCAAATGATGTATTTAACTTAATGTTAAGATTCAACTCTACTCATACTGAAACGACCATCATTGAACTGAATAATACTCTGAATATATTCACTAACACAACGCCTATTAGACTGCCACACACCTTTGGATAAGGAAAAATAACCCAAAACCCCTCAAGCTTTTCCAAGAGATCCTAAACCGTTCATAGGACATTTGTGCATCAGATGTGAATGTAACATTATCTTTGTAGATCAGGTTCCTGCATATTAACACTGATGAAGGACTGGGCTGACATTTTAAAATTAGTGGACCGAAAAGGAACAAGGTGTGCATGTATGTTTAAGTTTGTGTGTGTGTATGCTTAAGTGTGTGTGTGTGTGTATGTTAGTGTGTGTGTGTGTAAGTGTGTGTGTGTGTGTCATTTTCAATTCCAGCTAGAGGTGTGAAAGACAATGTGCTGCAGTGACACTTGGGTTTTACCTGACACTACAGATTTAAAGACATACAGACAGGGATCAAAAGATTATTCCTCCTTTCCTAATCCCTTTTTCCTTTCCTCCCATATTTGCCATGTTACGGAGGAGGAGAGGAGACAGGAGGGAGAGAACATGTCACAGCTTCATTTTTGGTATAATACCTTTCAACACTATGTGAGGACAAACAGCTAAAGTTGCCTTTCAAATACAACTGGAATAAAAGAAAAAAGTCAAAAGCTACTGGAATCAAGGATATAAACAGGTAGGGGAGAAAACTCCTGTTTGCTCCGGGTGACGGTTGATGATGGTACCCTGAGCAGTGCTGCCCCCTGTGGTAAGGATGAGTAAAGGCAGGCTGGCTGAGGGGCACCCTAGTGGTCAATCAAGGCAGAGCAAGAACTCTGTTCAGTTCTGCTTCTTACTCCCTCCCATGGCAGTGGTATCAAACAGCCCTCTGATCCAGAATTGCTATCAAGTGTTCACTTTGAATGTCTTTGATTTGGTCAGTTTGTTCAGCACTGTTGGCCTCTCCTCTTAGTGTTATGTGGGGGTTGGGGGGGGTCATGATGCGTGCTTGAACCACCAGCCATCTGCTGGGCTGGAGCAGGTTCCTAAACTAAGACTACCCCCTTTATTCCCCCTCCCTTTGAGACAGGTGATTCTAGAACAGTCTAGGTACCCTAGGACAACATTTGGGATTCAAACCTCTAACACAGAGCTTCATTGGGATGAGACCCGAAAGAAAACAAAATGGTGTCAAACTTTTCCAAAATGGAGGACAAAGTCTATGGATGAGAAGTTAGACAGGCATAAGTGGTGGTCAGAGACTCTGAAGCAAAACACCCAGGTCTGGGATCGGCTCTACTCTAATTTGAAATCCCTGCCGCCATTTTGGTCATCAGGGTCTTCAACACTGCGTGTGCCTTTGGGTGGTGTGTGTCATTACCCCTGACCAGACCTCACGGCGAAACAAAACCAAACAGAAACATTCCTTCTTGTGTGTTGGACCAGCGCTGGCACGCCTCTGGCTAACGGTCTGGTCCAGTATTCTAACAGTCTGAATAGACTTGAAGGCAGAGGTAACCTCCCCATAGGGGAGTCTTCGCAGTGGTCTGTGGAATGGTCTTTAGCATCTGTGTGACTGAGAGACAGAGAGAGCCCTTGTTCCCAGTCCCATCACCCCCGGTTGGTGGCTGGGTGGAGCTCAGGGGGAAGAGGCAGCACTGGACTGCGGCCTGGCAAGAAGAGGCCAGCTGGGGTATAGACAATTGCCCACGCCTGACCTCCAGCTGTGGGGGTGGAGAACCTCGCACATATGTGTACACACACACACACACACACGTTTGTTTTACTACCTTTGTGTGGACCAACACATTTATTCCCATTCAAAATCCTATTTTCCCTAACCCAAAACTTACCCTTAACCCCAAACCCTAAAAATAAACCTAACTGCTGACCTTCATTCTAACCTGAACCCCAATTGTAACCCTAAACCTAACCCCTAAGCTTAAAATAGCCCTTTTCTTTGTGGGGACTGGCAAAATGTCCCCAGTTGTCCAAATGGTCCTTGTGAGGACTTCTGGTCCCCAGTACAACCACAGACAATCATACAGAGGTGAGACTTGGCTCTCCCGTTATGGAGGGGTGGTAGGCTCATGGCCTCCTCAGTCTGAGGTTAGGAGGGGTCATGGAGGGGCGACAGCCTCAGGAGACGTGGGGTGAGGAGGACGGGTGTCTCCAGAAGCACCAGCCCCTCTTGGTGTGCTGCTTACGGAGGATCTCTTCCTCCCGCTGGCGCTCCTTCTGAGAGCGCAAGTAGCGATCCTCCTCCTTCAGGAACCACACTGGAGGCCACCGCTGCTTCTCAAAGTGCCTCTGGTTCTCTACACACACACAGAGACAGAGAGAGAGTGAGAGACAGAGACAGAGACAGAGAGACAGAGAGAGACAGAGAGAGAGACAGAGAGAGAGACAGAGAGAGAGACAGAGACACAGAGACAGAGAGACAGAGACAGAGAGACAGAGACAGAGAGAGAGAGAGAGAGAGAGAGAGACAGAGAGAGAGAGAGACAGAGAGAGAGACAGAGAGAGAGACAGAGACAGAGAGAGACAGAGAGAGAGACAGAGAGCCAGAGAGAGAGAGACAGAGACAGAGAGGTAGAGAGAGAGAGAGAGACAGAGGTAGAGAGAGAGAGACAGACAGAGAGGTAGAGAGACAGAGACACAGACACAGAGACAGAGACAGAGAGAGAGAGAGAGAGAGAGAGAGAGAGAGAGAAATAACATCAGAACAGGAGGCAGGAGGGGAAAGCGTGAATATAAAGGAGGAAAAACAAATGAAAAAAAAGTGAAAACAAGTGAGAGGAGTAGAGGGGAATGGAGGAGGGGAGGGGGATGGAGGAGGGGAGGGGAATGGAGGAGTGGAGGGGAATGGAGGAGGGGAGGGGAATGGAGGAGGGGAGTGGAATGGAGGAATGGAGGGGAATGGAGGAGGGGAGGGGAATGGAGGAGGGGAGTGGAGGGGAATGGAGGAGGGGAGTGGAGGGGAATGGAGGAGGGGAGTGGAGGGGAATGGAGGGGAATGGAGGAGGAGGGGAGTGGAGGGAAGGGAGGAGGGGAGTGGAGGGAAGGGAGGAGGGGAGTGGAGGGAAGGGAGGAGGGGAGTGGAGGGGAAGGAAGGAAGGAGGGAGGGAGGTTGGGGATTGGAGGTGGGAGGGAGGTTGGGGATTGGAGGAGGGAGGGGAGGTGGGGATTGGAGGAGGGAGGGGAGGTGGGGATTGGAGGAGGGAGGGGAGGTGGGGATTGGAGGAGGGACAGAAGTTGGGGATTGGAGATGGGAGGAAAGTTGGGGATTGGAGGAGTTGGGGGGAGGGGGAACTGGGAAGGGAAGTTGGGGATTGGAGGTGGGAGGGGAGGTGGGGATTGGAGGTGGGAGGAAAGTTGGGGATTGGAGGTGGGAGGGGAACTGGGAAGGGAAGTTGGGGATTGGAGGAGGGAGGGGAACTGGGAAGGGAAGTTGGGGATTGGAGGTGGGAAAGCAAGCACCTGTCCGTCAATGTCTACTCCCTTCACCATAGAAGGGAAGTTGGGGATTGGAGGTGGGACAGGCAGTACAAAACAAGCTAAAAATAATAAAAATTGATTCAACTTCTATATTGCTTTTCATAACAGACATAAATCTCAAAGCACTTCTAAAGCAAAAACAAACAAGCACTACATTAATATGAGTAGTCTATCTATTGACATGGAGAGATGAGATGGAGAGAAGAGAGAGAGGGCCTTGGTTTGTACCTGGAGACATGACCTTCATGTCTTTGGGGAACTTGCGACAAACGCTGTTGTAGTTGGTGCAGATGTGATGGAGACACCAGGTATAAAGCTGCTTGGCATTGTGGAACTGCCAGGGATGAATGAATAGGTGAGCAGTCCATCAAAAAGGTTTAAATGACAAGGAAGAACACCTCAAACTTTCTTACTTTACAAATAAGAAAGATGAACTTGAATGAGAAGTGGACAAATGGCTTTTTAAGACGAATGTCACCTGTCATTGTAGAACAGAGTTCTATACAATCCTGTATATGTTAAATAGGCCTAAGCTTTAGGGTGGTCTCATCATTCAGGGATGTCCATTACTATTTCACTGGAGGGAACATTCTATACAACCACGTACAGTATTACATGTATTGCAGTAACAGTGTCTTCACTACAACTGTCACTGAGAATATACAGTGAGTACTTGTAGATGAATTTGGAGACTCACCTGAGCCAATTCCAGGTAAGCAAGCACCTCTCCGTCAATGTCTACTCCCTTCACCAAACACTGTAGCAGCTCATCCACAACATGTTGCTCTGTGAGGGCAACGAGGCGTGGCAGACATAGCCGGTTGGATAGGACGATGAGCTCCATAGGCTCCCAGTCAGGACAGGCCGTCACCAGCCCACAGTATAGGAACTCCAACACCGCACGCATACAGGCACTACTGGTGTCAGGGATGGACACCTGGAGAGAAGGGGAGAGAGAGAAAGAGAGAGAGAGAGAGAAAGAAACAGAGACGTAGAGAGAGAGGGAGAGAGAGAGAGACGTAGAGAGAGAAATATTTACATTTAGTATGTCTTCCAGTAGTAATTTGTCTGTAACTCAAGTTTTTGATTGGAGCCCAACTGCGGTAAATTCAATTGATTGGACAAGATTTGAAAAGGCACAACTGTCTATATAAGGTCCCACAGTTGACAGTGCATGTCAGAGCAAAAACCAAGCCATGAGGTCGAAGGAATTGTCTGTTGAGCTTCGAGACAGGATTGTGTCAAGGCACAGATCGGGGATGGGTACCAAACCATTTCTGCAGCATTGAAGGTCCCCAAGAACACAGTGGCCTCCATCATTCTTAAATAGAAGAAGTTTGGAACCACCAAGACTCTTCCTAGAGCTGGCCGCCCGGCCAAACTGAGCAATCAGGGGAGAAGGGCCCTGGTCAGGGAGGTGACCAAGAACCCGATGGTCACTCTCAAGATTGAACTCTTTGGCCTGGATGCCAAGCTTCACGTCTGGAGGAATCCCTACGGTGAAGCACGGTGGTGGCAGCATCATGCTGTGGGATGTTTTTCAGTGGCGGGGACTGCGAGACTAGTCAGGCTTGAGGGAAAGATGAACGGAGCAAAGTACAGAGAGATCCTTGATGAAAACCTGCTCCCGAGCACTGAGGACCTCAGACTCGGGCTAAGGTTCACCTTCCAACAGGACAACAACCTTAAGCACACAGCCAAGATAATGCAGGAGTGGCTTTGGGACAAGTCTCTCAGAGTCAAGTCTCTGAATGTCTTTGAGTGGCCCAGCCAGAGCCAGGACTTCAACCTGATCAAACATCTCTGGAGAGACCTGCAGTGATGCTCCCCAGCTTGAGAGGATCTGCTGAGAAGAATGGGAGAAACTCTCCAAATCCAGGTGTGCCAAGCTTGTAGCGTCATGTTTTTGCTTAGTCATTATGGGGTATGGTGTGTAGATCAATGAGGATAAAACCTTGGAGATGAAGGGTTGTTCGTCTCCAGTTGAGGAGTACTTTTTGAGCCTGCGAAAGATGAATGTCCCGCCTTACCAGGGGGTCACTGACGCTATCTTGTTACCCCACTGGGCCTGCCCCTACAGATGGCATAGACGGCCTAGATGTCTTTGTGGGATAGAGCTGGAAGCAGAGCTGTGAAAGGGACCGAGGAAAAGACACCTCTGATTTGATCATGAGAAAAGAGCATTTAAGTATGCACACCCAAAACGGAGCAGGATCAACATGAAAGAACAGCTAATGTGTCTGCAAATAAGGACAATAAAACTACAGCTACAGAAATTAAGTTAATGTCCACTCACGGTCTGTGGCTCACTGTTTCCCACTCCAATAACATGGTCTGTCGTTGGAGCAGCACACAGGCTGACCAGAGCTACTCATACAGGCAGAGTGGGCCGGCTGGAGGTGCCCTAGACATCAGTAAGTTTGCCGATGACAACAGTGGTAGGCCTGATCACCGACAACGATGAGACAGCCTATAGGGAGGAGGTCAGAGACCTGACCGTGTGGTGCCAGTACAACAACCTCTCCCTCAACGTGATCAAGACAAAGGTGTTGATTGTGGAATCCAGGAAAAAGAGGATCGAGCACACCCCCATTCTCATCGACGGGGCTAAAGTGGAGCAGGTTGGGGGATTCAAGATCCTTGGCATCCACATCACCAACAAACTAACATGGTCCAAGCACACAAAGACAGTCATGAAGAGGGCACAACAAAACCTATTCCCCCTCAGGAGACTGAAAAGAATTGGCATGGATCCTCAGATTCTCGAAAGGTTTTAAAGCTGCACCATCGAGAGCATCCTGACTGGTTGCATCACTGCCTGGTATGGCAACTGTTTGGCCTCTGACCTCAAGGCACTACAGAGGGTAGTTTGTACGGCCCAGTACATCACCAGGGCCAAACTTCCAGCCATCCGGGACCTCTATACAAGGTGGTGTCAGAGGAAGGCCCTAAATATTGTCAGACTCCAGCCCCCCTAGTCATAGACTGTTCTCTTTTCTACCGCACGGCAAGCGGTACCGGAGCGCCAAGTTAAGGTCTACCCCCAAACCATCTAATCAAATGGCTACCCAGACTATTTGCATTGCCCCCCCCTCCCTTCTACATTGCTGCTACTCTCTGTTTATTATCTATGCATAGTCACTTTAATAACTCTACCTACATATACATATTACCTCAATTGCCTCGACACCGGTGACCCCGCACATTGACTCTGTACCGGTACAACCCCTGTATATAGCCTCCACATTGACTCTGTACCGGTACCCCCCTGTATATAGCCTCCACATTGACTCTGTACCGGTACCCCCCTGTATATAGCCTCCACATTGACTCTGTACCGGTACCCCCCTGTATATAGCCTCCACATTGACTCTGTACCGGTACCCCCTGTATATAGCCTCCACATTGACTCTGTACCAGTACCCCCTGTATATAGCCTCCACATTGACTCTGTACCGGTACCCCCTGTATATAGCCTCCACATTGACTCTGTACCGGTACCCCCTGTATATAGCCTCCACATTGACTCTGTACCGGTACCCCCTGTATATAGCCTCCACATTGACTCTGTACCGGTACCCCCTGTGTATAGTCTCCACATTGACTCTGTACCGGTACCCCCTGTATATAGCCTCCACATTGACTCTGTACCGGTACCCCCCTGTATATAGCCTCCACATTGACTCTGTACCGGTACCCCCCTGTATAAAGCCTCCACATTGACTCTGTACCGGTACCCCCTGTATATAGCCTCGCTATTGTTATTTTACAGCTGCTCTTTAATTATTTCTTACTTTTATCTCTTACTTTTTATAGGTATTTTCTTAAAACCTTAAAACTCTCTTAACCAACGCTCTTAACGGCTAGGCTCTCTGCTGCCCTAGGTAGTGATTCAATTAAATGGTATTCTATGTTTTCAACCTTTCAGCCCAATTGGATGTTCAAATGGTTGGATTAAAAAGGGACGAGACATTTTAAA
The DNA here is from genome assembly GCF_018296145.1 of Oncorhynchus tshawytscha. Taxonomy (NCBI): domain Eukaryota; kingdom Metazoa; phylum Chordata; class Actinopteri; order Salmoniformes; family Salmonidae; genus Oncorhynchus; species Oncorhynchus tshawytscha. Next base: position 12,849,937 of record NC_056432.1, read on the forward strand.
GTCTCAGAGCAGTCTCAACACCACTATTGAGTATTACCTTGTGGTTTAAGCTACAGTAGGAGGTGGGAAGAGCCATGGGACCCACAGGGGTCCTTCCTCAGTCCCAGGGGTGCTCCTCACCTGCCTGTCTCTGTGCCAATTAGGTGAATGTCAGCCTGGCAATGACCCTTCATTATGGCAGAAAAGGTTGAGGTAAAGACACAGGTGGCCGCTCCAGTTCAAAGCTCCTAAACACATACAAGTCCTTATTCCTCATCAGAATGGCATTCAAACCAAACTATCCAATCAGTGAGGGGTTTATTGAGTTCAACGTGATCTTTTATAGGTGGAAACGTGTGTGTGTGGGGGGGGTGACTGACAAGGACACAGCAGGCTGGCAGGCTGCTGACACAGCAGATCGTAACAGTAGGACCAGAATAGAATCGTTATCACAGCACCTCGTGAATACAAACAGTGACAGGCTAAAGATATGAATGAGAGCAATGAGAGAGGAGTGTGGTGAGAAGAGTCAGGGTGAAATGTGTTAAAGTAACTGTCCTGTGAAAATGTCACTTTTAAAAGCTCAATCTGTTGACCTGTACACAAATAATGTTGTTGACTCATCCTATACTCGTACTTGTGGCCAAAGTATAAATTAGGATTGAAAACACCTCAAAAGCCTCATAGTGCCGAGCGACTAGTGCTTTTTGAGGGCGGTTCGGTTTCAGTTTGATTATTAAAAAATATTCACGTTCTCAATTTCGGTTTCAAATTTGTATTTAATCATGAAAAGCATTATGAAATAATTACATAGAAATTATTTTAGAGCTTTTTAATGGAAATTCCAAAGTAAAAAATAGGGAACATTCAATTGCCAAAACATAGAAAATATTCCATTCTCTGTCAGGTCTACATTGGATAGACATCAATTGAAAAACAGGAAATTACAATGAAGTAATAAATGTTTTTAATTGATGACTTTATTATTTTTCATTCCTTAAAAGTAATCATCTCATCTCTGCTCAGGCAGTAGCAGCCAGACAATGTTCTCTCTGCTCCCCATACTGTACAGTCTTTAGGCTCAATATTTGCTTAATAAAAAACGACAACTTTAATTTCTCTCTAGAGAAACTGCACGTTGGGTTCAGAAAAAAAACGAACCGATGTGGGTCAATAAGTTGTTTAATATCCGGGAAAATAAAAACGAAATGTCGGTTAATCGCTCAGCACTAAAAGCCCCACCACAAATTTGTATCTCAAACAGACTGTTTCAAAAATGCTTGCTTTTTCCTCATAGACGATGTCATGTTTTTGGCCGAGACGTCTTATTGGCTGAGCAGTCCAATCAGCTGTTTACTTGTCATGAATATTTTAATTGACCGGTATACGCCCACACCATTCAAACACAGAAAAGCTGCTTTTAAACATACTTAATAAACAAATAATGGAATAAAAATATTGCACTAATATTGTAATTAACTATAGGTAATATTTCATAGAAATCTGGAAACACTGGACAGCTACTTTAAAGACAGATTGCACTGTGTTAGCTGATGGCAGACAGACAGACAGTCTCAGTCCAACACACTCTGAAACAGAGGCCAGACAAGTCACAGTACACTACAGTACACCGATTGGTCCGAGACTCCCAAGGTCACACGCCTCTCCACGCCACTCTGATGCCTAGCCATGCCCACAACCATAGCCACATCTGTGTTACTCCAAGGGAGGCTTTGTCTATGCACCTCAAGGCCAGCCAGCTAAGCAGGGGAAGTGTTTGCTGCTGAGATTTTAAACACCACGATCATTGCTGCATCACTATGGAAATCTCTCACACACAAAGACAAATGCTGGTTGGCCTCACATTGTCCAGAGCCTCAGTCTTTGTTAGATGTACTATGCCAACCAAACGCCATAAAGTGTGTCACAATGGGGACAAAGCTACGAGGGTTACCATGGATACGACAACCTCTTAGCCTCCCAGTCTCCACCTTAGAGCACGCAGCACACCATGACCCTGTCCACTCCTCCCTCTCTGTGGACTCTGGATGTAAGAGTATCCAGAGGGCCTGTCCAGTGTCCTGTTTCCTGGGGCTGCCTGCTTCCTGGCAGGGCCGTAACTCAAAGCCTGTGGGGCCTGGACTGTAACCGTACCTGGGGGATCCAGTTCTCCAGAAGGGCCCAGGCAGCGGACACCCACAGCATCGAGAGAAAAGAGCTCCCTCCCTGGGTAGGTTGGCAACAACGCCCTGGAAGAGTCTAGTCTTTCTAGAACCCGAGCCATCAGAGAGAAGCTGGGGGTAACTGGACACGCCGCAGGCTCAGTGCCTGCATATTTTCTCATGAGCGGCTCTCTAACATGAATGCATGTCATCTTACACCGTTGTCTTGGGGTCAAATGTCAAAGGAAAAAGATCTCCAAAAGCGGTCCCTTTAAGATACATATTGTCCTCTAATCTACCACCTCTTGCAGTCTCAGCCTCCCTCCTCAGCCTCTTCTCCAGCCATCCGATGAGGCTGTGACGAGTGTGTTGATAACAGACAGGAATGTGGACAGTATGTCTGGTTAGCTGTGATGTGATATTTTAATATTCTCACGCTGCCTCTTCTCCAACAAGTATGTGTAAAGAGGAAATGACATGGGCCCTCAACCCAGAAAGTGCTGAGGCGAGCCGACTTCCTGCCGCATCTGCTCAGACGCGGAACCGTCTGACCTGCTCGCTTTGGACCATGTTTCTGGCTGTGTGCAACGCCAGTACTGTACATATTGTTGCATGGCAGCTGGCTGTGAGCCCCCAGGGGAGGCTTATAGTATAGTGTGCTTTCAACACAACCACGGGTAAAACACAGCTTTACAGATCACAGTGCTGGCCAGCCTCATGCACCCCCCACCCCACCTCTACAAACACACTTAAATACAACCCATCCTTACCGAATCTCTTTCACACTCTCACACTCACCTCCTTGATGTAGCTCTCCATGAAGGATCCGCGGAACATAGCGGCCATCCAGTCACAGCTGGAGATGAGCAGAGGCTTGTGGGCCGGCAGGTAGCCATCGTCCAGGCAGAACACCACATCTAAAACCGGAGAGGGAAAAGAGCACTCATCTCGGAGTGAACCACAGAGTCGAGGCTACAGAGGGGAAGACAGACGGATGGGGACACACAGGGATATACGCAGACAGATGCACACAGAAACAGAGACAGGTAGACAGACAGAGATAAATGGAAAGGTAGACAGAGCTCTATTTGACACAGGGTGCAAGGGAGGGAGATGGAAGGACATAGTACAAAACAGAGTTGAGATACTAAGATTGAAACCTATATAGACTTTTGAAGCTGTCCAGATAGGATGCAAGCTACCTAACTACACTGTCTGTAAGGGCTCGGACTGTGGCTCTATTCTGTTTGGATACCCAAGGAATCAGTGTTGGGGAGTAGTGAACTACATTTAACTCCATTTGGCTGTAGCTTGGTAGTAGTTGAACTAAATTCAAATCTTGTTAGTGTTTTCAGTAGTTTAATTACTTTTTTTGTAGTTTTGTAACTAACTACTGGAACTACCTACTAGTCTTTTTGCAAAAAACAATATGGGTAAAGTAGGTAAGTGTCACGCCCTGGTCAAAGTATTTTGTGTTTATCTTTATGTATTTGGTCAGGCCAGGGTGTGGCATGGGGTTTTTGTAATTGTGGTGTGTTTGTCTTGGGGTTTTGGTGGTGGTATTGGGATTGTAGCTTAGTGGGTTGTCTAGCAAGGTCTATGGCTGTCTGGAGTGGTTCTCAATCAGAGGCAGGTGCTTATCGTTGTCTCTGATTGGGAACCATATTTAGGCAGCCATATTCTTTGAGTTTGTCGTGGGTGATTGTCCTTAGTGTCCTATGTGTACTCGTTGTTAGTTTGCACCAGATAGGCTGTTTCGGTTTCGTTTATTGTTTTTTGTAAGTTCGTGTTTTTTTTGTTATATTAAACATGGATCGCAATCGACACGCTGCAGTTTGGTCCGACTCTCTTTCATCACCACTAGAAAACCGTTACAGAATCACCCACCACCAACGGACCAAGCGGCGTGTCAACAGGCAGGAGCAGCCGAAAAAGGAGTTGCACCACCTGGAGTTATGGACATGGGAGGAGGAATTGGACGGTAAAGGACCCTGGAATGAGCCTGGAGATTATTGTCGCCCCAAAGCCGAGCTGGAGGCAGCAAAAGCAGAGAGGCGGCATTATGAGGAGCTAGCACGGCAGAGCGGATGGAAGCCCGAGAGTCAGCCCCAAAAATTTCTTGGGGGGCTTACAGGGAGTATGGCTATGCCAGGTAGGAGACCTGCGCAAACTCCCTGTGCTTACCGGGGGCTGGAGAGACCGGGCAGGCACCGTGTTATGCTGTGGAGCGCACGGTGTCTCCAGTGCGGGTGCACAGCCCGGTTCGGTATATTCCAGCTCCTCGTATCGGCCGGGCTAGAGTGGGCATCGAGCCAGGTAAGGTTGGGCAGGCTCGGTGCTCAAGAGCTCCAGTGCGCCTGCACGGTCCGGTCTATCCAGTACCACCTCCACACCCCAGCCCTCCGGTAGCAGCTCCCCGCACCAGGCTTCCTGTGCGTGTCCTCGATCCAGTACCACCAGTTCCAGCACCACGCACCAGGCCTTCAGTGTGCCTCGCCTGTTTAACGCAGCCAGAGCCTTTCTCCTCTACAGCGCTGCCGGAGCCTCCCGCCTGTTCAGCGCAGCCAGAGCCTTCCTCCTCTACAGCGCTGCCGGAGCCTCCCGCCTGTTTAGCGCAGCCAGAGCCTTTCTCCTCTCCTGCGCTGCCGGAGTCTCACGCCTATCTAGCGCTGTTAGAGCTTTCCTCATCTCCAGCGCTGCCGGAGTCTTCCGCCTGTTTAGCGCAGCCAGAGCCTTCCTCCGACACAGCGCTGCAGGAGTCTCCCGCCTGTTCAGCGCAGCCAGAGCTGCCAGTCTGCATGAAGCAGCCAGAGCTGTCAGTCTGCATGGAGCAGTCAGAGCTGTCAGTCTGCATGGAGCAGTCAGAGCTGTCAGTCTGCATGGAGCAGTCAGAGCTGTCAGTCTGCATGGAGCAGCCAGAGCTGTCAGTCTACATGAAGCAGCCCGAGCTGCCAGTCTGCATGAAGCAGCCAGTCTACATGGAGCAGCCAGAGCTGTCAGTCTACATGAAGCAGCCCGAGCTGCCAGTCTGCATGAAGCAGCCAGTCTACATGGAGCAGCCAGAGCTGTCAGTCCGCATGGAGCAGCCAGAGCTGTCAGTCCGCATGGAGCAGCCAGAGCTGTCAGTCTGCATGGAGCAGCCAGAGCTGTCAGTCCGCATGGAGCAGCCAGAGCTGTCAGTCTACAGGAAGCAGCCCGAGCTGCCAGTCTGCATGAAGCAGCCAGTCTACATAGAGCAGCCAGAGCTGCCAGTCTGCATGAAGCAGCCAGAGCTGTCAGTCTGCATGGAGCAGTCAGAGCTGTCAGTCTGCATGGAGGAGCCAGAGCTGTCAGTCTACATGAAGCAGCCCGAGCTGCCAGTCTGCATGAAGCAGTCAGTCTACATGGAGCAGCCAGAGCTGTCAGTCCGCATGGAGCAGCCAGAGCTGTCAGTCTACAGGAAGCAGCCCGAGCTGCCAGTGCATGAAGCAGCCAGTCTACATGGAGCAGCCAGAGCTGTCAGTCTGCATGAAGCAGCCAGAGCTGTCAGTCTGCATGGAGCAGCCAGTCTGCATGGAGCAGCCAGTCTGCACGGAGCTGTCAGTCTGCACGGAGCTGTCAGTCTGTAAGGAGCTGCCAGTCTGCAAGGAGCTGCCAGTCTGCAAGGAGCTGCCAGTCAGCACGGAGCCGCCAGAGCGGTCAGTCTGTAAGAAGCCGCCAGAGCTGTCAGCCTATATGGAGCAGCTAGTGCCGCCAGTCTGCCCAGCGCCGCCAGTGCCCCCAGTCTGCCCAGCATCGCCAGTCTGCCCAGCGCCATCAGTCTGCCCAGCATCGCCAGTCTGCCCAGCATCGCCAGTCTGCCCAGCATCGCCAGTCTGCCCAGCATCGCCAGTCTGCCCAGCATCGCCAGTCTGCCCAGCACCGCCAGTCTGCCCAGCGTCGTCAGTCTGCCCAGCACCGCCAGTCTGCCCAGCGTCGCCAGTCTGCCCAGCGTCGCCAGTCTGCCCGGCGCCGCCAGTCTGCCCGGCGCCGCCAGTCTGCCAGACTCTTCCAGATCTGCCAGTCAGCCAGACTCTTCCAGATCTGCCAGTCAACCAGACTCTTCCAGATCTGCCAGTCAACCAGACTCTTCCAGATCTGCCAGTCAACCAGACTCTTCCAGATCTGCCAGTCAACCAGACTCTTCCAGATCTGCCAGTCAACCAGACTCTTCCAGATCTGCCAGTCAACCAGACTCTTCCAGATCTGCCAGTCAACCAGACTCTTCCAGATCTGCCAGTCAACCAGACTCTTCCAGATCTGCCAGTCAACCAGACTCTTCCAGATCTGCCAGTCAGCCAGGATCTGCCAGTCAGCCAGGATCTGCTGAAACCACCAGCCAGCCAGGAGCTGGTAGATCTATCTACCTGCCTGAGCTTCCTCTCACTCCTGAGCTTCCTCTCACTCCTGAGCTTCCTCTCACTCCTGAGCTTTCTCTCACTCCTGAGCTTTCTCTCACTCCTGAGCTTTCTCTCACTCCTGAGCTTTCTCTCACTCCTGAGCTTTCTCTCACTCCCGAGCTTCCCCTCAGTCCCGAGCTGCCTCGGTCCCGAGCTGTCCTTCAGTCCCGATCTGTTCCTCAGTCCAGTGGGGTTCTGGGTGAGGACTACTAGGCCATGGTCGGCGGCGAGGGTGGACTATCCAGGGACGAAGGGAGAGGGGACTAAGACATTAAAGGAGTGGGGTCCACGCCCCGCGCCGGAGCCGCCACCATGGACAGACGCCCACCCGGACCCTCCCTATTGTTTTGAGGTGCGTTCGGGAGTCCGCACCTTAGGGGGGTTCTGTCACGCCCTGGTCAAAGTATTTTGTGTTTATCTTTATGTATTTGGTCAGGCCAGGGTGTGGCATGGGGTTTTTGTAATTGTGGTGTGTTTGTCTTGGGGTTTTGGTGGTGGTATTGGGATTGTAGCTTAGTGGGTTGTCTAGCAAGGTCTATGGCTGTCTGGAGTGGTTCTCAATCAGAGGCAGGTGCTTATCGTTGTCTCTGATTGGGAACCATATTTAGGCAGCCATATTCTTTGAGTTTGTCGTGGGTGATTGTCCTTAGTGTCCTATGTGTACTCGTTGTTAGTTTGCACCAGATAGGCTGTTTCGGTTTCGTTTATTGTTTTTTGTAAGTTCGTGTTTTTTTTGTTATATTAAACATGGATCGCAATCGACACGCTGCAGTTTGGTCCGACTCTCTTTCATCACCACTAGAAAACCGTTACAGTAAGAATGTACTTTTCCTTCATCAGACCTGCCTAATTCTCACTTGAAACATTGTTTTTGTGTTTAATACGAGAAATGACATTCTGTTAACATCTGACTACAGAGCGATTAAGGCAACCCTCAGCACCTCTCTGATTCAGAGGGGTTGGGTTAAATGTGGAAGACACATTTCAGTTGAATACATTCAGTTGGACAACTGACTATGTTTCCTTTAAAATTATTTTTTTTATTACATATGATAATTTTTCAGGAATTAGTTTGGACGTAGTGAACTACTTTTTCAAATCAACTTCAGTTAAGTAAATGATATTTTTATTAAAAGATAGCTTTAGTGTAGCTTAAGTTCTTCCAGTGTGAAGTAATTGGTAGCTTGATAAATTATATTTTCAGACTAGCTTCCCCAACTTTGTCATTCTAAAGAAATAAACTATCTAAGAAGAAACTAAACCAATCACAAGGGCAGACTTATAGGCCTCGCTAATCTTTATGGGGCATAGAACCCACTAGAACGAGTAGCCTAAATCAGATCTATTCAGGAGGTATATTTAAGCAATAAGGCATGAGGAGTTGTGGTATATGGCCAATACGCCATGGCTAAGGGCCGTTCTTACGCGCAACACAGGGTGCCTGGATACAGTCCTTAGTCTTGGTATATTGGCCATATTCCACAAACCCAGAGGTGCCTTATTGGTATTATAAACTGGTTACCAACGTAATTAGAGCAGTACAAATAAATGTTTTGACATACCTGTGGTAAATACCACAGCTGTCAGCCAATCAGCATTCAGGGCTCGAACCAAGCAGTTTATAATAAAAAAACAAATTCCCACAGAAACAGACATCGTGACAACAATATAAAGATTGTGGTAGCCACCTGAAGGTCAAAGAGGCTACATGTAGTAGAGGTCGACCGATTAAATCGGAATGGCCGATTTCAAGTTTTCATAACAATCGGAAATCTGTATTTTTTTTAACACTTTTGTTTAATCTTTATTTAACTAGGAAAGTCAGTTAAGAACACATTCTTATTTTCAATGATGACCTAGGAATGGTGGGTTAACTGCCTCGTTCAGGGGCAGAATGACAGATTTTTACTTTGTCAGCTCGGGGGATTCAATCTTGCAACCTTACAGTTAACTAGTCCAACGCTCTAACCATCTGCCTCTCATTGCATTCCACGAGGAGCCTGCCTGTTACGCGAATGCAGTAAGACAAGGTAAGTTTAATGCTAGCAACTTATCTTATAAAAAACAATCAATCAATCATAATCACTAGTTAACTACACATGGTTGATGGTATTACTAGTTTATCTAGCGTGTCCAGCGTTGCATATAATCGATGCTGTGCGTATTCGTGAAGGAGGACTGTCATTGCTCCAATGTGTACCTAACCATAAACATCAATGCCTTTCTTAAAATCAATACACAGAAGTATATATTTTTAAACCTGCATATTTTGCTAAAAGAAATCCAGGTTAGCAGACAATATTAACCAGGTGAAATTGTGTCACTTCTCTTGCGTTCATCGCACGCAGAATCAGGGTATATGCAACAGTTTGGGCCGCCTAATTTGCCAGAATTTTACGTAATTATGACATAACATTGAAGGTTGTGCAATGTAACAGGAATATTTAGACTTATGGATGCCACCCATTAGATAAAATACGGAACGGTTCCTGAAAGAATAAAAGTCTTGTTTTCGAGATGAAAGTTTCCGGATTTGACCATATTAATGACCTAAGGCTCGTATTTCTGTGTGTTAACATGTTATAACTAAGTCTATGATTTGATAGAGCAGTCTGACTGAGCGATGGTAGGCACCAGCAGGCTCGTAAGCATTCATTCAAACAGCACTTTTGTGCGTTTGCCAGCAGCTGTTTATGACTTCAAGCCTATCAACTCCCGAGATTAGGCTGGTGTAACCGATGTGAAATGGCTAGCTAGTTAGCGGGGTACGCGCTAATAGCGTTTCAAACGTCACTCGCTCTGAGACTTGGAGTAGTTGTTCCCCTTGCTCTGCAAGGGCCCCGGATTTTGTGGAACGATGGGTAATGCTGCTTCGGTGGCTGTTGTCGATGTGTTCCTGGTTCGAGCCCAGGTAGGGGAGAGGAGAGGAACGGAAGCTATACTGTTACACTGGCAATTCTAAAGTGCCTATAAGAACATCCAATAGTCAAAGGTTAATAAAATACAAATGGTATAGAGAGAAATAATCCTATAATAACTACAACCTAAAACTTCTTACCTGGGAATATTGAAGACTCATGTTAAAAGGAACTACCAGCTTTCATATGTTCTCATGTTCTGAACAAGGAACTTAAACGTTATCTTTCTTATATGGCACTTTTACTTTCTTCTCCAACACTTTGTTTTTACATTATTTAAACCCTATTGAACATGTTTCATTATTTATTTGAGGCTAAATGTATTTTATTGATGTATTATATTAAGTTAAAATAAGTGTTTTCAGTATTGTTGTAATTGTCATTATTACAAACAAATAAATAAAAATATCGTCCGATTAATCGGTATTGGCTTATTTTGGTCCTCCAATAAACGGTATCAGTTTCTGCGTTGAAAAATCATAATCGGTCGACCTCTAACATGTACTATATAGATAGAATACGACTCTCACCTTGTGGGAAACGCTATAGCCAACATGCACACAGACCCGAAGAACCCAGACAAAAGTGATACACAGAAACGCATAGCATGGCACACATAAGGACAAACAGATAAAAGCTCAGCAACACATGTTTAGAGCAATGACACCAAATGAATTCATTTGGTGGAGGACACCAGGATACACATAAACACACACAGATATTGCATATAGAGTAGCCTAGTGGTTAGAGCGTTGGACTAGTAACCGGAAGGTTGCGAGTTCAAACCCCCGTGCTGACAAGGTACAAATCTGTCGTTCTGCCCCATCATTGAAAATAAGAACGTGTTCTTAACTGACTTGCCTGGTTAAATAAAGGTAAAATGAAAATTCAAATATAGGAAAAACAATATAATGACCATAGATCCAGACATGTGAATCCACACACACACACACACACTAGAGAATCTTTGATGACGCAGCAATTGGAGGCAGTGTGTTTACCAGCGAAGGTGCCCTTGCTAAGGCACTCTTTGATGCGGTTGGCTCGACGGACGTGGAAGGCCTTGGTGATCTCCTGATTCATGAAGCTCTCACGATTCAGCACATTGGCCACCATCATCCTCAGGTCAAACACCTCCAGCAGCTCAGCAATGGTGGCCACCTGCATCAGATCCCCACGGCCCTCATCCAAACTGCCTGTGTACAGGTACTGCAGCACTGCCTGAAACCACCACACAGTTGAAATATAAATCGACCTATCGGAATCGAGTATTAGCTGTGGTATAAATCAAGTGAATAAACACCACTTGAGGTGTATGGATTCACTTCAGTCTAATAACCTTTCATTAGAATTTTGCATCTTTGTTTCCCTAAAATGTGTTATGGTTATGCCGACCAGTAGAGGGCACTGTTCAAAGTGCTCTAAGAAGATGATACAATCCTGGAGCAGTATAGGGAATGAAAACCTCACGGTGAGCTGGTTTTGTATTAATACGGGGATTTAAGCAGATGCTATTATCCAAAGCTACTTGCAAGACTTGATGTTGTTACTGCGATCTGATCTTACCTGGAAGGGTTCTTCCTGTATGAGACCGTCCATGGAGACCACGGTCATGAGGCGGGGTCGCCCCGTCTCGGGGTCAGCTACGTGCTCCAGGTATACACTCAGGAAGCCCCTCCCCCAGCCTGAAAGGCCACGGCCGGCCCCCAGGGGCCCCACGGAGCACTGGCTCCTGGCGGGGAGGGCGTTATCACTTTTGGAAGTCCTCAGGGAGCCCTGCTGGAGCATGGGTGGCCGTTTGATTCCCCTGGCTCCACCCTCCCCATCATTATCGATGTCCAAGCTCTTAGTACGCCCTGCCTGCTCTTTGGCACCTCTCCTACTCTGTTCATCCTCCTCACCGCTCTCGGCGCGCTCATCTCCCTCCCAATCCGCCTCGATGGCCAGCAGATCCAGGGTGAAGAGGTCGTAGAACTTGGAGCAGGAGGTGGCCAGGTACACTTTGTGTGCGAAGACACGCTTGGCGCCGCCTTGGAGTAGGAAGAGGACATCGGCGCATAGCGGCTGGCAGAGGAGAGAGTCGGGGGCTTCTCCGTCGATGGGAGGGGGTCAGGGATGCCCACCACAGGGCGTGGGGGCCGGGGGGGCAGGAAGGGGGCCTGGAGGAGGGGCCGCTGGACTCTCTTCAGGTGGGACTTCCAGAACTGGAGGTGACGGCGGGAGATGAGAGCGGAACGGATGGCGTTGTCGAACACATCCTTGACCCCAAACTGGGCCACGATGCTGGTCTCGTAGTAGGGAATGCCCAGCTCCTTGGCCACCTCGTGCCCTCTCTCTGGAGGCAGGATGTCTGTGGGCTTGATGGGTCTGAGGACAAGGGGAGAGGGTTAGGGCATTAGCAGAGTGGTAGGTCTCTAATGAAAGGATTGTGCTGACAGAAGCTATGGACAGAGAAAAGGTGAAACAGGTATGTTTGCGTTTCAGTCAAATGCTGCACATGCAGCCAATGTGATGGGTGTGATGTGATGTGTGTGATGGGTGTTCTGCAGTGAATTTCGCCCGTGTCAGCAGCATGGATGATAGCGGTCTCACTTGGCCAGGGGTCTGCGGGCGCGGTTCACAGCCTCCAGGTCGGCGTAGCGCAGGTCCAGCTGGCAGCCCACCAGGATGATAGGGGTGCGGGGACAGAAGTGCTTGATCTCAGGGTACCACATGGTGCGGACGTGACGCAGGGAGTTGGGGTTGGCCAGGGAGAAACACAGCACTACCACGTCAGACCTGCACCACACACAGAAAAGACAGCAGGAGACAGAGAGGGTAATGTAGGAGGTGAGAGGTCCATTCCTGTCTGAGGTTCATATGACAAGAGTCTGCTACTAGGCAGTGTACACCTCCGTTCAAAAGTTTGGGGTCACTTAGAAATGTCCTTGTTTTTGAAAGAAAAGCAAATTTTTTGTCCATTAAAATACTCCTGTGTTCCAATGGCACATTGTTAGCTAGTCCAAGTTTATAATTTTAAAAGGCTAATTGATCACATTAGAAAACCCTTTTGCAATTATGTTAGCACAGCTGAAAACTGTTGTCTGATTAAAGAAGCAATAAAACTGGCCTTCTTAAGACTAGTTGAGTATCTGGAGCATCAGCATTTGTGAGTTCGATTACAGGCTCAAAATGGCCAGAAACAAATAACTTTCTTCTGAAACTCGTCAGTTTATTCTTGTTCTGAGAAATGAAGGCTATTCCATGTGAGAAATTGTCAAGAAACTGAAGATCTGGTACAACGTTGTGTACTACTCCCTTCACAGAACAGCGCAAACTGGCCCTAACCAGAATAGAAAGAGGAGTGGGAGGCCCCGGTGCACAACTGAGCAAGAGGACAAGTAAATTAGAGCGTCTAGTTTGAGAAACAGAAACCTCACCTTTGAGATATCAGCTGATGTAAGAAGGGCTATATAAATACATTTGATTTGAAGAGGCGACTCCGGGATGCTGGCCTTCTAGGCAGAGTTGCAAAGAAAAAGCCATATCTCCGACTGGCCAATATAAATAAAAGATTAAGATGGGCAAAAGAACACAGTTATTGTGTACATGCCTTTGCCCTCGTTGTCAAGCCAAACTACAAAAGGTCAGCAGGGCTGCTAGCTATCCTCATGTAACCAGAGTGTTTGGTGTTATTACAGGACATAGAGCGAGGCTGAGATCAAACTCCTGACTGACTGGCTGACTGCTCAGTGTACACACAACCCAGCAGAGATCCCCCTCAACACACACTGACTGGCTGACTGCTCAGTGTACACACAACCCAGCAGAGATCCCCCTCAACACACACTGACTGGCTGACTGCTCAGTGTACACACAACCCAGCAGAGATCCCCTCAACACACACTGACTGGCTGACTGCTCAGTGTACACACAACCCAGCAGAGATCCCCCTCAACACACACTGACTGGCTGACTGCTCAGTGTACACACAACCCAGCAGAGATCCCCCTCAACACACACTTTCCTCTGTTATTAAAGATCATGCAGGGTGCTACGTCACCCCCTTATGCACTGACATAAGGGTTAAAAAAAACTCACCTATTCAGTCTATGGAACGACAAGGTCAAAGGTCAATAATATGTCAACTTCTTTAGAGCCATCTACAAGTAAATGACACAATAAATGATCAAATAAACTCTATCAGATAGTGTTGGACACAGAGGACAGTGCGAGTGTGCCTATAAGCAGCTGATTGTTGGATAAGGGTGCATGCATGGTGGCCTGCCTAGTGGGTTTAGGGCCAGAGGTTGAGCAGAACAGCACTCAGACAGACGGGCAGACACAGAACAGCTGATCTGGCAGTGCCTCTTATCAGCTGACTGCAGGCTGACTGAGCACACACACACACCGAGTCATTGACCATTTAAAATGCTAGCAGGGCTTAATGCACACCCACACACCGAGTCATTGACCATTTAAAATGCTAGCAGGGCTTAATCCACACACACACACACACACACACACACACACACACACACACACACACACACACACGGAGTCATTGACTATTTAAAATGCACACACACACTGTCACTAAAAAACAGATCCACAAAGTGACAGGGTGACTTGTTATACAAACCCAGCCCCCACCTAACCTACTCAGTGACTGTGTGCGTGGACATGTGTGCGTGTGGATTAAGCTCTGCCAGCTGGCTGAGTAAGGATCAGTGTTATGCCAGAAGCTTATTGTCTGAATGGCCTGGGTGAGAGGGATAGAGAGATGATTCCATCATGTCTGCCTGCTAGAGGGGAGGTATATTGTATCTAGCTATCAGAACACATTAATAATGGTAGCCATATCAGCCACCATGACTGTACGTGACAGTGTGTGTATGTGTTTGTGTGTTTGTGTGTACACGTGTGTCCTTCAGCCTAAAAGCCAGGTGAGCTGAATGCTGGTAAATAAATGGTGCCAATCCTTTACCAATGACCTGAGACCAGCTAGGGGGGGGGGGAGAGAGATCTGGCTGTACAACAAGTACCCTGAGCCCAAAGTACTCACAGCCTCCCAGTGTGTGTGTGTGTGTATATATATATATCTCCTCACCTGCCATAAGCGAAGCGTCTGTCTTTGTGATGGTCACCGAAGGTGTCCCATAGTCTTAGGGAGACACTGACCTCATCCACCACATCCCTAGATCTCTCCAACACCTAGAGGCACAAGCACACATCAATGGAAGAAGTGTGTGTGTGTGTAGGTGTGTGTATATGTGTAGGTCAAATCAAATCAAATTTTATTTGTCACATACACATGGTTAGCAGATGTTAATGCGAGTGTAGCGAAATGCTTGTGCTTCTAGTTCCGACAATGCAGTAATAACCAACAAGTAACCTAACTAACAATTCCTATGTGTGTGTGTGTGTGTGTGTGTGTGTGTGTGTGTGTGTGTAGCGTGCGTTCATGCTCACCTCCTGGCACACGCGGTACTGGTCGATGGCCCAGACGGTTGGCACGTGGGTGGCGAGCAGCTGGTACTGTGTGAGGGTAGCATTGCAGGCGCGGGCACAGATGAGCCTGGTTTTGCCCACTGCATTGTCCCCTACCACCACACATTTAATAGTTTCCACATTGGGCCTTTCATAGTCTGTGTCTATATCCATGGAGAGGGTCCTGAGAGAGAAAGACAGAGGGAGGGGGAGAGAGAGTGGAGGGGAGAGAGGGGTGGGGGGGGAGTGGAGGGGGTGGGGGGGAGAAAGAAAGAGCGAGAGAGAGATTAAGTGAAGAATTCAGTTACAAACGGAACAACACTGACCAGTAATGAGCAGCTCCTGCCAAACTCCTTCAGAGTGAACACATGGTACGGAGGCAGAGAAATAAAGAACCAAGCAGCTATTTATGTCATAACAGAGAGAGAGAGAGAGAGAGAACGAGGATAACACTTCTAGCCTCCTCTTTCTCTCAGGCAGGGAGGAGTCAAGCATAACCACTAGCGCCTACAGCCAATGCACTGTACATTGTGAAGTTACACATACACAGCCCCATGATCCACACTCCACAGACAGTCAGCATTTAAAGGAACACACGGTCTCTTCATGAACTTGACAAGTGTACCGTAGCCATGCCTCCAACCCTGCCGGAGGAGAAAGCCACTTATCAGAGTGGTCCATGATAAACCAGGACCCAGTCCTAGTGGCAAACTTTCTGATGAGTGAATGAGTTCGCTCCATAGAGAATGATAGAGGACTCTTTGTATTCGTCCCATTATGGCGTCTGTGAGTCCACAGGCAGCACCATTGAAGCCATCTCCATTTCGAAGTAGTCAATTTTCTTCTTCTACTACTTCTATGAGTTGGTTAACAAACTGAAAGGGTGCACACTGCCACCTGGAGTGTGTTGTTTGAACAGGCATAAAGACAAGGTTGCCTATTTATGTCTGGTCACGAGTATATTTCATTGGCTGATTTCTCCTGATGACCTGGATGGAATTATGTGATCCTTCCTTAATCCATAGGAAGCCCCACCCAGGTGACTACTTCAAAATGGTGAAAGTCCTACATGCTTAAACAAGCTTATGGTTCGCTCTCATCTGCCGAGGGGCACTCATTAAAAGACCCCCACCCCCTCCTGCCAGCCCTCTTCCTTCCTTCCCTCCCTCTCTTTTTCTCTCTCCCTGGAGAGTCTGCTGAGGCCAAGATCGCCTCCTCTTTGAAAACATAAAGAGGAATAGGAGGCAGTAGCGTTTAGAGAAACAGTGGCATCTGAACAGGGCAGACGACAGAGTTCTGTGTCTCGGCTCGTCCTGAAACTCTAGTGTAGAGCCACAGCAGCAGAACAGTAAAAGTGTTGAAGGAAGTGGTGATGTACAGACAGAGGACAGACCACTTTGACCTGGTTCAATAGACAAATGGGTCTGAAAAGCAAGAAGTTTCCCAGAGACTTGTCATGTCTATTATTTAACAGAGAATGCGATGAAAGCGATGATTCATGTGATTGGGTCACACACAGGACAGGACAGTGTCTCCATAGGCTCCCCTATCAGAGTCAGAACACCAACCAACTCCCATCAAGAGCTTGGCTTACTTTAAGCTTCTTCCTTAAAGCTGGAATTCTTAACTGCCACATCTGTTTGGGATATTACAACAACAAAACAAACCGTTTCCCCCCTTTGACATCATTGCACGCACAACAGAACAGCAGAATATGCACTGCTACGTTTAACACACTGCTCGACGCATCTCACCTCCGTTTTAACACACTGCTCGACGCATCTCACCTCCGTTTTAACACACTGCTCGACGCATCTCACCTCCGTTTTAACACACTGCTCGACGCAGCTCACCTCCGTTTTAACACACTGCTCGAAGCATCTCACCTCCGTTTTAACACACTGCTCGACGCAGCTCACCTCCGTTTTAACACACTGCTCGACGCATCTCACCTCCGTTTTAACACACTGCATCTCACCTCCGTTTTAACACATCTCACCTCCGTTTTAACACACTGCTCGACGCATCTCACCTCCGTTTTAACACACTGCTCGACGCAGCTCACCTCCGTTTTAACACACTGCTCGACGCATCTCACCTCCGTTTTAACACACACATCTCACCTCCGTTTTAACACACTGCTCGACGCAGCTCACCTCCGTTTTAACACACTGCTCGACGCAGCTCACCTCCGTTTTAACACACTGCTCGACGCAGCTCACCTCCGTTTTAACACACTGCTGGACGCATCTCACCTCCATTTCCTACACAAAACAATAGCAAAGATGCTGGGGCGACAGTGGCGCTGTTTTTAGACGTTGGTACACAACACACCATGTCAAATCAAGGCTGTCAATATTCAGCTCTCATGAGGAATGATCTTATGACATTGGAACAGGGTTGTTGCATTTCATTTCGGCAAGCCATGACACCCACAGTCTCAGATTGTTCTGAAATCGTTTCTGTAGTTAAAAACAGATAAGAGTAGCATTCCTGCAACATTATTTTGTTGAAATATAATTTGATCTCTGATTAACTGAGCGAATTGATTGCACCCAAATTTCCTGTTTTAATTTACAGAATGAATATAATATTCAATAAATACAGTAGCTAACATCCAATTTCAAATAAAATGTCTTCTAACAATGAGTAGGATATGAGGAATCCAAAGAAATAGTTCAAAGCCACCCACAGACCCTCCCACACCAATCCCACCCATCAATCAATCAATCAATCGTATTAATAAAGCCCTATTTCACATCAGCAGATGTCAAAGTGCTACACAGAAACCCAGCCTAAAACTCCAGAAAGCAATGCAGATGTAGAATCACGGTGGCTGGGAAAAACTAACGGGAAAGGCAGGAACCTAGGAAGAAACCTAGAGAGGAACCAGGCTCTGAGGGGTGGCTAGTCCTCTTCTGGCTGTGCTGGGTGGAGATTATAACAGTACATGGCCAAGATGTTCAAACGTTCATAAATGACCAGCCGGGTCAGATAATAATAACCACAGTGGTTGTAAAGGGTGCAATAGGTCAGCACCTCAGGAGTAAATGTCAGTTGGCTTTTCATAGCTGAGCATTCAGAGTTCGAGACAGCAGGTACGGTAGTGAGAGAGAGTAGAAAACTGCAGGTCTGGGACAAGGTAGCACGTCCGGTGAACAGGTCAGGGTTCCATTGCCGCAGGCAGGACAGTTGAAACTGGAGCATTAGCATGACCAGGTGGACTGGGGACAGCGAGAAGTCATCAGGCCAGGTGGTCCAGAGGCATGATCCTAGGGCTCAGGTCCTCCGGGAGGGGAAGACCTGAGCAGGCTTATACAGTATCAGCTCTCCAAGTCTGACAAGCATTATTATTGTCATACCTTGTCAATAGACTGCTTCCAGGAAGGAAACCAATGTAATTTTGTAATTTGGGTGAACTGTCCCTTTATCACCTAATAGCAGAAACAACACCATTTAGTGGTCAGAACCTGGTAATATCAGGATATACGATGGGACTTAAACCTAACAACTTCCATGACTGAATACTCAGGGGGGGAAAAAAACATCACCAAATTCACTGAGAATACATTACATAGGATGAAGAAATAATACTCCAAGCTGCAGCTCCATAGTACTTGTCAAACATAGAGCTCTGATACTATATACTCATTGTTGTGGTGGGATTCCTCATGTCTAAGTCATTGTTAGAAAAAAGTTTGGTCCATATCAGATGTTATAGGTACTATATTTATTGAATAGGATATGAATCCTATATATTAA
Organism: Oncorhynchus tshawytscha; assembly: GCF_018296145.1. Taxonomy (NCBI): domain Eukaryota; kingdom Metazoa; phylum Chordata; class Actinopteri; order Salmoniformes; family Salmonidae; genus Oncorhynchus; species Oncorhynchus tshawytscha. The sequence continues at coordinate 12,868,645 of NC_056432.1, forward strand.
AATGGCCAATTTGAATGCAATCAATGAGCTTTATTTCTCAGAGATCAAATTATATTTCAACAAAATAATGTTGCAGGAATGTTACTCTTACCTGTTTCTAACAAAATAAATTATTTCAGAACAATCTGAGATGGTGAGTGTCGAAGTCCTCTTTCTGGTGCTTTTTGAGGTGGACCGACCCAGTAGAGAGAGAGAAAGTTGGTTAGACTCCCGTGCTTCACTGAAGGTGATATTGATACGACCAGACCAGACCTGAACAGACCTGAACAGACCTGCAGTCCTGCCCTACCCCTCTGCCACTCCAACCTACACAAGGTCCCATAAATAGGCTGTTTGAAAGATTCATAGGCTTATTATTGTTCCATTGACGTAGATGCACTTCATCCCTGCCCTGATAGACAGTAGCGGATAAAAATGGCATCCATTCATCGGACACACGAGACGACAGGCAGCCGGATATTCAGCTCGCCCCCCTCCCCCACTCATCTCCACCAACTCCTGCTCCTCTCGTCTCATACATTGTTGCTGTTGCTACATATTGAGACAATATTGCAATAGGCCTAAACAAACAATGTCAGGTCTTGTTTAAGAGCTACAACAAACAGTGTGTTCCCTTTGGAATATTCCATCTCCGTTATAGTCCCAGAGCTGTCAAAGCCACTGAGCAGCAGGTGTTATTATTACACTGTACCTTAACCTTAGTCGATGTGAGTAGCGGAGGGAGTGACTGAACCCGGAGAGATGCAGAGGAACTGAGGGAGTAGTGGCTGTCTATCTAGACTTTATCTGTGCTCCCTCCCTACTTTTCGCTTTGTGTTTGTCTTTCTGAGACACACAGTCAGGCACGTACTGTAGGTCTACGTGAGTCAGTTAATAGTGTGATAGAGAGGGCAGTAAAAGTCACCACATTCTATCCTTATCTAACAGTTCTTCACTTCAAGGAAAATTACACCCAAAAACAAGATTTTGGTATTTGTTTCATTAGTCTGAAATTTTTTGCATGTCAGAAATGAAGTTTCAAGATATTACATTTTCAAAATACATTCAGTACCAGTCAAAGGTTTGGACACACCTACTCATTCCAGGGTTTCTCTTTATTTTGTATTATTTTCTACATTGTAGAATAATAGTGAAGACATCGAAACTATGAAATAACACATATGGAGTCGTAACCAAAAAAAGTGTTCACCGTATATTTTATATTTGAGATTCTTCATAGTAGCCAGTCTTTGCCTTGGATACAGCGTTGTACACTCTTGGCATTCTCTCACTATTATTCTACAATGTAGAAAATGGTAAAAAAATTAAGAAAACCCCTGGAATGAGTAGGTGTGTCCAAACTTTTGATGGTGCACTTTGCATCATACCAGATGTATTTGTGTTTTGTAAGTTAAATATTTTCAAAAATTGATTGCTGACATGCAAAACATTTGGGGACTATATCAACAATGGACTAATGAAACAAATAACAAAATATAATTTTGGGGTGGAATTTTTCTTTAATGGTCGTAGCAGCTGCAAGAGGAGCACATCAATAACAGCTCAGAGTTGCAAATGGAAAGAGCAATAAAAGAGAAATATTAGACAATCATCCCTACGGGATCAGCACACCACCACTCAGGGTTGAGTACAATGTGCTTTGTTTTCCAAGTAAGTCTATGGGGCTGACAGAGAACCTATGTGTAGGACAGAGTGTGCAAGTGAATTTGCATCAATGTGTCACATCAGCAGTGTCACAGCTCACTCACCACTGGCTCATGCTTGTTTGTATGTTTGTATTTGAGAGTGTGTCTGCACGTGTAAAAAAAATAAAGGCCTGCCTGAGTGTGTGTGTCTGTATGGTGTTAAGGGTCCCCTGGGTCCCCTGGGTCTGCTTAGGCAGGCTGTGAGGCATGGAGATATGAAACTTGGGGCAGAAGACAGTTTCTCAGGGGATCAGACACTGGATCCCTGGAGCACTACACCATCGCTCTGTGGCACAGCATCCACCACGCAGAGGGCAGAGAACACATACACACATTTAACATTTTAGTCATCTAGCAGACACTCTTATCCAGACCAATTCCAACTACTGTGTTCATCTTAAGGTAGCTGAGACAACCACATATCAAAGTCACAAACACACAACAGAGAGGCTGGCTGAGAGGCAGCAGAGGTAGACAGACACTAGACACTGTGAGAGCTGTGTAGGTTGTAATTCACAGCCAGTGACGGATGCGGAGTAAAGCAACAGTCTAGACACCATCTGTTAGGCTGTCACCTGTACTACAGCCATTGGAAATGTCAGTGAACAGCAGACACACTGAGGAAGGTGCAAGCCAATACTTCGGGTCTGCTACTAAGACATGTTCCCCTTGAAAAAATAACATAAAAACATCCCAAATCTCTCTACATCAAGCCATTTTTTACCTCTATATTATGGGGCTGTTTCACCTTGATCTGAGAATGGAAAAGTGAGTAATGAAAGGTGTTAGGACAGGAACAAGTACAAGAAGTCCCACTGCGACCGAGTCAACAAAAGGAAAATATAGGAATAAGGTGGAATCATATTACACAGGCTCAGACGCCCACCGCATGTGGTAGGGGCTGCAGTCCATTATAGATTACAAAAGAAGACCCAGCCATGATCTGCCCAATGATGCCTCTCTACCAGATGAACTCACTGCATTTTATTCACGCCTTGACAATAACAAGACTGTACCGTGCGTGAGGGCCCCCAACTACCCAGAGGACTGTGGTGATCTCGCTCTCTGAGGCCTACGTGAGTAAGGTCTTTAATCAGGTCAACAGACGCAAGGGGACGGGGACGGTATTCCAGGGCGCGTTCACAGAGCATGCGCAGATCAGAGTACAGGCACATTCACTGTAATTTTCAACGTCTCCTTGTCCCAGTCTGTAATCCCCACGTTTTAAGATGACTACCATCATCCCTGTTCCTAAGAACTCTTAAGGCTTCAAGGCACAATGACTGTAGCACCGACATCTGTAATCATGAAAAGCTTTGAAAGGCTGGTTATGACACACATCAACTCCACCATCCCAGTTTTTCACAATTACTGACATTAAATACTCTGAAAAATGTTCTGTATTAGGTCAATTAGGATCACCACTTTATTTTAAGAATGTGAGACGTCAGAATAATAGTAGAGAGAATCATTTATTTCAGATTTTATTTCTTTCATCACATTCCGAGTGGGTCAGAAGTTTTACATACACTCAATTAGTATTTGGTAGCATTGCCTTTAAATTGTTTAACTTGGGTCAAACATTTCAGGTTGCCTTCCACAAGCTTCCCACAATAAGTTGGGTGAATTTTGGCCCATTCCTCCTGACAGAGCTGGTGAGTCAGTTTGTAGGCCTCCTTGCTAGCACACGCTTTTTCAGTTCTGCCCACAAATTTTCTATAGGATTGAGGTCAGGGCTTTGTGATGGCCACTCCAAACCTTGACTTTGTTGTCCTTATGCTATTTTTCCACAACTTTGGAAGTATGCTTGGGGTCATTGTCCATTTGGAAGACCCATTTGCCACCAAGCTTTAACTTCCTGACTAATATCTTGAGATGTTGCTTTGATATATCCACAAAATGTTCCTCTCTCATGATGCTATCCAGTCCCTCGTGCAGCAAATGACCCCCACAACATGATGCTGCCACTCCCGTGCTTCACGGTTGGGATGGTGTTCTTCGGCTTGCAAATATCCCCCTTTCTACACCATTGTCCCCTCCAAGCTGGTCACCAAGCTTAGGACCCTGGCATTGAACAACTCCCTCTGCAACTGGATTCTGGACTTCCTGATGGGCTGCTCCCAGGTGGTGAGGGTAGGCAACAACACCTCCATCACACTGACCCTCAAAACGGGGGATCTACAGAGGTGTGTGCTTTGTCCTCTCCTATACTCCCTGTTCGCCCATGACTGCTTGGCCATGCACGACTCCAACACTATCATCAAGCTTGCTGACGACACAACATTGGTAGGCCTGATCACCGGTGACGATGACACAGCCTACAGGGAGGAGGTCAGTGACCTGGTAGTGTGGTTTTGGGACAACAACCTCTCCCTCAAAGTCAGTAAGATCAAGGAGCTGATAGTGGACTAGAGGAAACATTGACGGGGGTCAAGAGACACAGTCATAAAGAAGGTGCAACAGCGCCTCTTACCCCTCAGGATGTTGAAAAGGTTTGGCATGACCCCTCAATTCCTAAAAATGTTCTACAGCTGAACCATTGAGAGCATGTTGACTGGCTGCATCACTGCTTGGTATGCCAACTGCACCGCCCTCCATCGCATGGCTCTACAGAGGGTGGTGCGAACAGCCCAGTACGTCACTGGGACCGAGCTCCCTGCCATCCAGGACCTCGATCAGGCAGTGTGAAAGGAAGTCCCGGAAAATTGTTAAAGAATCCAGCCACCAAAGTCATAGACAGTTCTCTCTGCTTCCGCATGGCAAGTGGTACCGGTGCATCAAATCTGACACCAACAGGCTCCTGAACAGCTTCTATCCCCAAGCCATAAGATTGCTAAACAGCTCACAGAATGGCTACATTGACTACCTGAGTTGACCATTGTATTTTATTTTTGCACTGACTCAAGACTCTACACTCACGCACACTGACACTCCAACACACACATAACACATGCACACACATTTATACTGACTCTACACACACACACACACACACACACACACACACACACACACACAATCATCATCATCATATACGAGGCTGCTACTCTGTTTATCATATATCCTGATGCCTAGTCACATTACCACTATACATATCTACCTCTATTACTCCAGTATCCCTGCACATTGTAAATAAGAGTGTCTCAGTATGGGTTTGGTTGTGTCAGTGCAGTGCGAGCTTTCATACCTCTCCCAATGCTCCCTCCCTTTCTCCATCCACCACTCTTTTCGCTGTTTTATTTTTTAATATATTTTTTTCACCCCTTTTTTCTCCCTAATTTCATGGTATCCAATTGGTAGTTACAGTCTTGTCTCGTCGCTGCAACTCCCGTACGGACTCGGGAGAGGCGAAGGTCGAGAGCCATGCGTCCTCCGAAACACAACCCAACCAAGCAGCACTGCTTCTTGACACAATGCACATCCAACCCGGAAGCCAGCCGCACCTATGTGTCGGAGGAAACACCGCACACCTGGTGACTGTGTTAGCGTGCACTGTGCCCGGCCCGCCACAGGAGTCGCTAGTGCGCGATGAGACAAGGATATCCCTGCCGGCCAAACCATCCCTAACCCAGATGACGCTGGGCCAATTGTGCGCCGCACCATGAGCCTCCCGGTTGCAGCCGGCTGCGACAGAGCCTGGGCTCGAACCCAGAGTTTCTAGTGGCACAGCCTTAGACCACTGCGCCACTCGGGAGGCCTCTTTGCAGTGTTTCTATTGCTCACCTTCCCTATCTCCTTTCTCTCTCGCTCCACTCGATTACACAGCTATTCCCTCCCTGGGTGTTACTCTCTGTCCTTAGTTTAAGTATTATTTTTCACACCCATTGCCCTCTCTCTCTACCCACTGTCCCTCCCTTCCTGGCTTACCTGCTTGCTCCAGACTCCTTCTAGATCTCTCCCTCCCAGTTATGTAACAGTTGGAATGGTAGCAGCCGCTCGGCCCCAGTGCTCCATAAACCCGATTCCTCATCCTGCTCTTTCTCTCCCACCTCCTCCTCAAGGCTAGAGTTCACCCAAACACCATGACACAGCTGGCTGCCTGTAGCACCCCCTCAGAGGATGATGTGCTCCACGCACGCATACACACACTACAAACAGAAATTTAACTCACGAGCTAGCTAATTGTCTTCCTTCCATTGAAAATGACTGGCGATGGTAGCTAGGTTATTGATACTGTCGGCAAATGTGTACCCTAGGTTATTCATAAATAGAGCAGGTGTCTGTGCATGTCTGGACGTATGTGTGTGCATGTGAGAGAGAGAGAGAGAGAGAGAGAGAGAGAGAGAGAGAGAGAGAGAGAGAAAAAAGGGGAGACAGTGGCAAGAGTGGCACAAACTGGTTACTGTATAGTCTAGTCTGCTCTAGTCTACTTGCTCTAGTCTACTGCCTCAGCCTGGCCGCACTAGTCTACTGCCTCAGCCTGGCCGCCGCACTACGGGAAACAGTCTACTGCCTCAGCCTGGCCGCACTAGTCTACTGCCTCAGCCTGGCCGCACTAGTCTACTGCCTCAGCCTGGCCGCACTAGTCTCTGTAAACAGCCTGCCTCAGCCTGGCCGCACTAGTCTACTGCCTCAGCCTGGCCGCACTAGTCTACTGCCTCAGCCTGGCCTGTAAACAGCCTGGCCGCACTAGTCTACTGTAAACAGCCTGGCCGCACTAGTCTACGGGAAACAGCCTGGCCGCACTAGTCTACCGGAAACAGCCTGGCCGCACTAGTCTAAACACCGGAAACAGCCTGGCCGCACTAGTCTAAACAGCCTGGCCGCACTAGGAAACAGCCTGGCCGCACTAGTCTACCGGAAACAGCCTGGCCGCACTAGTCTACCGGAAACAGCCTGGCCTCACTAGTCTACCGGAAACAGCCTGGCCGCACTAGTCTACCGTAAACACAGCCAGGCTGCTGTGGTCTGCCGTAAACACAGCCAGGCTGCTGTGGTCTGCCGTAAACACAGCCAGGCTGCTGTGGTCTGCCGTAAACACAGCCTGGCTGCTGTGGTCTGCCGTAAACACAGCCTGGCTGCTGTGGTCTGCCGTAAACACAGCCTGGCTGCTGTGGTCTGCCGTAAACACAGCCTGGCTGCTGTGGTCTGCCGTAAACACAGCCTGGCTGCTGTGGTCTGCCGTAAACACAGCCTGGCTGCTGTGGTCTGCCGTAAACACAGCCTGGCTGCTGTGGTCTGCCGTAAACACAGCCTGGTTGCTGTGGTCTGCCGTAAACACAGCCTGGCTGCTGTGGTCTGCCGTAAACACAGCCTGGCTGCTGTGGTCTGCCGTAAACACAGCCTGGCTGCTGTGGTCTGCCGTAAACACAGCCTGGCTGCTGTGGTCTGGTCCGTAAACACAGCCTGGCTGCTGTGGTCTGCCGTAAACACAGCCTGGCTGCTGTGGTCTGCCGTAAACACAGCCAGGCTGCTGTGGTCTAAACACAGCCTGGCCGCTGTGGTAAACACAGCCAGGCTGCTGTGGTCTGCCGTAAACACAGCCTGGCTGCTGTGGTCTAAACACGTAAACACAGCCTGGCTGCTGTGGTCTGCCGTAAACACAGCCTGGCTGCTGTGGTCTGCCGTAAACACAGCCTGGCTGCTGTGGTCTGCCGTAAACACAGCCTGGCTGCTGTGGTCTGCCGTAAACACAGCCTGGCTGCTGTGGTCTGCCGTAAACACAGCCTGGCTGCTGTGGTCTGGTCCGTAAACACAGCCTGGCTGCTGTGGTCTGCCGTAAACACAGCCTGGCTGCTGTGGTCTGCCGTAAACACAGCCTGGCTGCTGTGGTCTGCCGCTGTGGTAAACACAGCCTGGCTGCTGTGGTCTGCCGTAAACACAGCCTGGCTGCTGTGGTCTGCCGTAAACACAGCCTGGCTGCTGTGGTCTGCCGTAAACACAGCCTGGCTGCTGTGGTCTACCGTAAACACAGCCTGGCTGCTGTGGTCTACCGTAAACACAGCCTGGCTGCTGTGGTCTACTGTAAACACAGCCTGGCTGCTGTGGTCTGGCCGTAAACACAGCCTGGCTGCTGTGGTCTGCCGTAAACACAGCCTGGCTGCTGTGGTCTGCCGTAAACACAGCCTGGCTGCTGTGGTCTACCGTAAACACAGCCTGGCTGCTGTGGTCTACTGTAAACACAGCCTGGCTGCTGTGGTCTACTGTAAACACAGCCTGGCTGCTGTGGTCTACTGTAAACACAGCCTGGCTGCTGTGGTCTACTGTAAACACAGCCTGGCTGCTGTGGTCTACTGTAAACACAGCCTGGCTGCTGTGGTCTGCCGTAAACAGCCTGGCCGCGCACCGGTCTACTGTAAACAGCCTGACTGCACTGGTCTACTGTAAACAGCCTGACTGCACTGGTCTACTGTAAACAGCCTGACTGCACTGGTCTACTGTAAACAGCCTGACTGCACTGGTCTACTGTAAACAGCCTGACTGCACTGGTCTACTGTAAACAGCCTGACTGCACTGTAAACAGCCTGGCTAATGTGGTCTACTGTAAATCACCTTGGCTGTACTGGTCTACTGTAAACAGGTCCAGGGGAGAGGCATGGGCACCCAGCTACAGTCTCCTATGTTATTAAACTGCCCCGGGCTTCTGACACACAGACCGACATTGACACACACAAAGAGCTATAGGAACACACAACACAAACATTTCTAAATGCATCCATCACAACAGGCCTAATGGGTAGCTCTCGGCACTATGGGAGTATGTTTGGGGATGGGTGACTCTACTGCTTCACTGCCTTGTAAACAAGACATGCGTCCTTCTCTGTCCTACTTCTTCCCTCTCCATCTCTTTCTCTCCCTTTCTGTCTCTCTCTAATGCCTTCCCTCTTCCTCTTTGGTCAAGCCATATCCCCAGACTTGACAATGTCTTAGCCAATGGCAATGTCTCGCCATGTCCTTCCATTATCAATAGCTTCCATAGCTTCTGTTAGGAGCCTGAATAAACCAGACAGCCTTTCTTACACAATGGACATTACTAACAGTGTTTCATAAGCTCCAAATGCACGTCACATGACCAAAACATCACCTGGGACTACCACTAACTCCTCAGGCATATGTAAACACCAGAGACACTTGCACACAGGGCTGTGCACAGCCTTTTCAGGGGGAAGGTGCTCAAAATGACAAGCATTACACTCACAACATGTACCAGTAAACCAACCACCCACAAGAACACTTTTACTTTGGACTGTAGGATAAGTGTCACTCCTGTGTCACTCCTCTCAGCTCAGGCATCTGCTCCGTCTCAGACCCTGGCATTAGGCATGGCTCAGCCTGTCTGCCACACACTGCCCCAACGGTGTCGGTGTCGGTCTCATATCTCTCATATCTCTCTCTCTCTCTCCAAATCAAAAGGTCATATGTTTACATTGCCAAAGCAAATGGAAGAGGCAATAAACAAAAGGTAAATAAACAAGGAAACATTAGTGAACATTACACTTACAAAAGTTAAAAGAATAGACATTTTACATGGTATACTTTTCGCTATGTACAGTGTTGTAACAATGTGCAAGTAGTGGAAGTACAAAAGGGAAGATAAATATTGGTGGTATTTACAATTTGTTTGTGCTCCACTGGTTGCCCTTTTCTCATGGCAACGGGCCACATATCTTGCTGCTGTGACGGCATAATGTGGTATTTTGCCTAACAGATATGGGAGTTTATTGATGTTTGATTTGTTTTCTAATTCTTTGCGGGTCTCTGTGATCTGTTGGAAATATGTGTCTCTAATGTGGTCTCTCTCTCTCTCTCTGTTACGTCCATGTGTCTCAATGCAGCATGTTATCTGCTAACTTCTAACAGACAAAACAGGCCCTGGTCACTATAATGGCTTGCTTGGCCCTGTATCCATATGATAAGATATATAATGTAGATATACGATAAAGCTGGGCATTCAACGAGAGCAGCAGCATAGTTTTTTGGTTGTTAAATCCTACTTCCTGAGTGCACGGCCGAAGCAGATGCAATGTTGTGTTTATTACACATGTATAACGTATTTGGGGAAGATAATTCCTCTTGTCCTCCATAATAAAAAGTAACCTTTCCTCACAAGGCATTGGTTTTGGTCAACAGATAACATGCCAAAGGATGTTTCTAACAGCATAATTGGCAGACTGCAATTCGTGATTTGGAGTACTGACTAACTGAATCACTGACAGAGTGGTGCAGCAACCTAGCGTAACCTAACCATTTTAATGATTGGGATCACTATTACAGGCCGTGGGTGTCAAATCAACAATCAACAAATCAATCTGCTATTCAGTTTTTCTTCTATGAAAGACTGCATTTTGAAACATTGCAGGAAGCAGAAAGCTGCTGGAGACTATAACATACTATTAAATTGGCATCAATGGAAGGTATTTTGTGTGATTGCTGATGCGCGACCATTCATAACCAAGCATCAGATTATTCATATTCTCTACAGTATGAGACCCAATATATTGTTCACTGGTAGGAGACCTGCAGGCAACTGATGCATAAGCATTTTCATTGCTGACAAGATATATCCCCAAAATACACACTAGATTACTCGAAAACAAACGTGAAATTAGTTAAAATTGTGAGACAAAACACGTTAATGTGGAGATAAGGGTAAGTGGGTACACCCCAAACAGGTGCAATAGTCTTGCGTAACAGACCAAGCCCATTGCTGCACCACAAACGAACGCAAGCAGCTTCCGAGCAGCAGGACCCTTGTGCAGAAAAAAAAATCTAGCATCATTATTGCTTGTTACATTGTCATTGTAGTCTATTGTTGACAGCTCTAAATTTTGGGAAACATTAAAGCAGTGAGTTGTAATCACAACCCCATAATGCAAAAAACAGAAACAAAAAGTAAACACGTGACCATTACGCCTGCAACACTGTTGCGCTGTCATTTTTCCCTACCTTCCGACTGTTCCAGTACTGACCCACATGTCCGTCCGCCCGTCACATTAACCGGGCGCGAGAAATGAGTGGGGTGGAAGAAAGAAGAGGCTGCCTCCTCGAGAGCCTTGGCTTGAGAGAACTAGCTAAGTAGAGCTAATGTTGCACAAAAACGCTAAAACAAGGATAGCATTTTCCTTCCTTTCACTTCAGATTGCTCACTGACTAATTTAGCATCTAGCTAAAGCAGTAAGTAACTCTGTACTTTTGCTTAAACTGCTCTTCTTTGGTAAAATATCAACCATAACCCTATCTCCCCTGTGAGCTAGGCGTCTATTAGTTAATGTCTCTCCAGCTGATTTCTTCAAAGGCACGCCCCTTTGGTGTGCGTCATGATGTCTTGGCGACGGGGAGCCAATGGTAAGGACTCGTGCTCTTCCTGTTACCGCCCTAAAGCAGTTTCCCCGCCCGTTAACAACCAAAAAGGAATTACGCCGATACTAAAATGTATACCAAACAAAAAACATTGATTTGAAAGTTTAACAAACCATAGAACTCTATGCACAAGGACTACTTTTCACAATTTCCCCTGAACATTTTACAAGAACACATCTGCAGGAATAACTGTGCAGATACAACGTTCGATAACAGAATAAAACTGAGTGAGATTTTACCATAATACCAAATTTAGCATCTGCACAGTTTTTTCCCAGTAAATGTGTTTTTTTTTTTTTGTCTCGGTGTAATTCTGTTATCATGAAATTGCCCATTATCAACAGCATTGTCACAAGTGTATTTTGGCACAAACTGTAGATGAAACAAGTGGAACATCTATTTATGATTTTCAAATATTATACAAAGTATAATACACCGTTCTTGATGTCATATTATTTGATCTCTTATTGAAGAAAGCTAACCAAAGACTATATGGCCCTTCACTTCCAAAACATGACTATGGTACTTCACTCCCCAAAAACATTTCAAATTCAGGTAAAATATTTGCCTAACAGATCACTGTGAGATGGTTGTCACTAGTTACCAGAACCGAAAAGTCCAAACTAGCTCAATTGTAAAAATGCCTGATTAATTTGGTTGTTGTTGTCTTTTTGGTCTTAATTTAAGGTTAGGGTTAGGCAGTGTGGTTAAGGTAAAGGTTAGGTTTAAATTCATAATTTTGACTTTGTGGCATTTTGACTTAATCTATTTTGACTTAATCAATTTTACAGCCTGAATGTAAAATTGGTTAAATTGAAATTGTGTGTCACTGGCTTACACACAATACCACATAATGTCAAAGTGGAATTATGTTTTAAGAAATGTTTATAAATACATTAAAAATAAAGAGCTGTAATGTCTAGAGTCAATAAGTATTCAACCCCTTTGTTATGACAAGCCTAAATAAGTTCAGGAGTAAAAAATGTGCTTAACAAGTCACATGATAAGTTGAATGGATTCACTCTGTGTGCAGTAAGTGTTTAATATACATTTTGAAGAACCTAACATGGTCTACACCCACCCGCACAGTCGTGAAGAGGGCAAGGCAGTGCCTCTTCCCCCTCAGGATGCTGAAAATATTTGGCATGGGCCCCTCAAAAAGTTCTACAGATGCACCATCGAGAGCATCTTGACTAGCTGCATCACCACATGGTCTGGCAAATGCAACGCCCTTGACCAAAAAGCGCTACAGCGGGTGGTGTGGACAGCCCAGTACATCATTGGGGCCGAGCTCCCTGCCATCCAGGAACTCTATATCAGAATATCTATATCAGAGGAAGCCCCGAAAACTGCCAACTGAGACAGCTTCTACCCTCAAGCCATAAGACTGCCAAATAGCCAGACTGCTAAATAGTCAATTAATGGTACCCAAACTGTCTGCACTGACTATCTTGCACTGACCCTATGCACACTCACTAGACTATACATACACACCATACACACACTCACTAACTAGACTACACATACACACCATACACACACTCACTAACTAAACTACATATACACACCATACACACACTCACTAACTAGACTACATATACACACCATCCACACACTCACTAACTAGACTACATATACACACCATACACACACTCCCTAACTAGACTACATATACACACCATACACACACTCACTCACGCACACTACATTGACACTCACACACATTACCTACACTACATACGCACACACACACTCACACACACCACACACACACACAACTTTCTGCTGCTATTCTGTTCTTTATTTTACTCTTATTATTATCTATCCTGATGTCTAGTCACTTTACCCTGCCTTCATGTACATATCTACCTCAAATACCTCGTACCTCTCCACATTGATCTGGTACTGCTACTCCCTGTTTATAGCTCCATTCTTGTGTATTTAATTTTATTCTTTGCGTTACTATTTATTTATTTTATTTTTAAACTCTGCATTGTTGGGAAGGGCTCGTAAGCAATCATTTCATAGTAAAGTCTACAACAGTTGTATTCGGCATGTGAAATGAATGTAGGAGAATATAACAGATTCGATCTGGTAAAAGAAAGTTAGTATTTTTTTTGTACCATCATCATTGAAATGCAAGAGAAAGGCCATAATGTATTATTCCAGCCCAGGCGTAATTTAGATTTTAGCAACTAGATGGCAGCAGTGTATGTGCAAAGTTTTAGACTGATCCAATGAACCATTGCATTTCTGTTCAAAGTTTGTATCAAGACTGCCCAAATGTGCCTAATTGGTTTCTTAATAACTTTTTAAGTTGATAACTGTGCACTCTTCTCAAACAATAGCATGGTATTCTTTCACTGTAATAGCTACTGTAAATTGGACAGCACAGTTAGATTAACAAGAATTTAAGCTTTCTGCCCATATCAGATATGTCTATGTCCTGGGAAATCTTCTTGTTACTTACAACCTCATGCTAATTGCATTAGCCCATGTTAGCGCAACCGTCCCACCAATCCTGTAGAGGTTAATAAAACAGTTACAGAGTTTAATGGCTGTGATGGGAGAAAACTGAGGATGGATCAACAACATTGTAGTAACTACACAATACTAACCTAAATTACAGAGCGAAAAGAAGGAAGCCTGTATAGAATAAAAATATTCCAAAACATACATCCTGCTTGTAATAAGGCACTAAAGTACAACTGCAATAAATGTGCCAAAGAAATTAACCTCAATACAAAGCGTTATGTTTGGGGCATCACTGAGTACCACTCTTCATATTTTCAAGCATGTTATGGGTATGCTTGTCATCAGCAAAGACTAGGGAGTTTTGTAGGATAAAAATAGATAGAATATAGCTAAGCACAGGCAAAATCCTAGAGGAACACCTGGTTCAGTCTGCTTTCCAACAGACACTGAAAGACAAATTCACCTTTCAGTAAGACAATAACCTAAAACACACCCCAAATCTACACTGGCGTTGTTTACCAAGACGACATTGAATGTTTCTGAGTGGCCAAGTTACAATTTTGTCTTAAATCGACTTGAAAAACTAGGTCAAGACTCGAAAATGGCTGTATAGCAATGATCAACAACCAACTTGACCGAGTTTGAATTCTTTCATAACAATGTGCAAAGATTTTACAATCCAGGTGGGAAAAGCTCTTAGAAACTTACTTAGCAAGACAAAGATGATTCTAACATGTATTGACTCTGTGGTGTGAATACTTGTGTAAATGAGATATTTCTGTATTTTACTTCCAATAAATGAGCAACATTATTATTATTATTCTTTTTTACATGTCATTTTGTCATTATAGAGTATTGTGTGGAATTCAGGCTGTAACACAATGAAATGTGGAATAATCCAAGCAGAATGAATACTTTCTGAAGGCACTGTATGTGAGATCATTGGCATGGCAACGTGCTACCACACACAGCAACACCAACAGTCATGTGCTCAGCCACCCCTGTAAATACAGGAGCACAGAGATGGCACTGTAGATGAGAAAGGTAAGCCTCCCTCAGCTGTATAATAAACTAGCCATTCTTTTTCATGATCGGAACGTCTGGGAATTCAGTGCCTGGAACGTTAAGCTATGCCACAGGGGATTAAGTGCAACTGTGTTGCCAAGAATAAACATTTATTGAACGTAACGCATGACTTTATGTTTTCATTATAAGGGCATAGATTTAACACTTAAAGCTGGAATCCTTCATTGAAGCAATAACAAAACAACACCCTGCCTGTGTTTTGGTAAAAAGCTGAGAAATGTAACCACTCTCAAATTCAAAGCATCCATGATTTCAAAATGATACTTTTAGCCATGTGTTGAGGCTATACCGTGTTTGTTTACATTAACTTTGCTTACAAACATTGGAGTATAACAAGTTGAACTGAGCTCATGAGGCATTTACAAGTTATATTCTTCAAGAATCAATGGGTATATATCATTAAGTTATAAGTCCAAAAATTGATGTAGCAACTAAGGATTCTAGCTTTAAAGGTAGAGTCAGCGTTATGGCGTAGATGCAGAAAGTAAACAGCATAGTGGGTCAATTTCTGCAACAACTAAGAGTGTTGAAGCACGAGGCTCAAGTTCTCCACTGTTTTGGTCCAGTGGCTACCACGTTGTACAAGTGTGAAACAAACCTGTGCACACACGCCGATACTGTGTGTGACTCTCGCTCATCACAATATCTGCAGTGCTGCACGTGGCAAAGTCATTTCACTGAGTCTACCTTTGACTACCCCATGCACGGTGACCAGACAATGTGTCCTGTAGGATGTTTCTTTAAATTGTAATTACTTCGCCACTATTGGCCTATTTATTGCCTTACCTCCTTACTTCATTTGCACACACTGTACACAGATTTTCTATTGTGTTATTGACTGTACGTTTGTTTATCCCATGTGTAATTCTGTGTTGTTGTTTTTGTCGCACTGCTTTGCTTTATCTAGGACAGGTCGCAGTTGTAATTGATAACTTGTTCTCAACTGGCCTACCTGGTTAAATAAAAGGTGAAATAAAAAATATATATTTTGGCATCACAGGTGATAGGCTCACTCCTTAGCCTTTGGCCTATGCACCCAATATTTCCAATGTTCTCATCTGATGCACAAAAAATCCTCTGGATGAAAATGTTGTCATTAAAAGGTGGGAATTAAGACCAACATTTAAATGCTACCCAAAAATACCCTCTACTGATTGTATAAGGGAAAGACTGACATCTCCTGGTGGACCTAGGTACTGCACGTTCCAAAAGAATGTAGGAGGAAAACATGTTTTGGTGCTGACAGGTAGTTCTGTCATTCTGTAGTGAAAGTCTGTTACTGCTCGGGAACAGCTTAGCTTACGCCCCCTGTTCCCACAGTCTTGTCAATGCAGTCACTCAGCCCTGTCCGTCAG
Source organism: Oncorhynchus tshawytscha (assembly GCF_018296145.1). NCBI lineage: Eukaryota > Metazoa > Chordata > Actinopteri > Salmoniformes > Salmonidae > Oncorhynchus > Oncorhynchus tshawytscha. The sequence continues at coordinate 12,884,546 of NC_056432.1, forward strand.
CCGACACACACACATACACACGCACAGACTCACACACAAACCTGCACACGAGTGTACGCACGCACGCTCACACACACACACACAGCCCTCACCAGACACACGCACAGATTCACATGCACTCACCTGCAGACGCGTGTACGCACACTCAAATGGACGCACGCACGAACGCACGGGCGCACACACACACACACACACCCTGAGAAAGCGCTGCCCCCTTGCCCCCTCTGGCATGGCACAAATGGAACGTCATGAATGATGGGATTGGAATGCTGCATAAAACGGGGGGTCATGGTCTTACACTGAGGGCTATAACATTAGAAGGAAGAGGCAGTGCTTGTTAAGAAGGTGCCTTGTGACAGAACTCTCAAGTGGCGTCCTTGTTCCAGTCGCAAGAAGCACTGGACTTGTATCAGTGTTTTATTACTATGTTATTACAATTGTATTACACATTGTTATTAAATGTGTTTGGAAATGTCTCTTTGCTGCTGTACTGTAATGAACTGTGGGTTGAGAATGATCCTTGCTGGTGTACTGTCATGAACTGTGGGTTGAGAATGATCCTTGCTGGTGTACTGTAATGAACTGTGGGTTGAGAATGATCCTTGCTGGTGTACTGTCATGAACTGTGGGTTGACAATGATCTTGCTGGTGTACTGTCATGAACTGTGGGTTGAGAATGATCCTTGCTGGTGTACTGTCATGAACTGTGGGTTGAGAATGATCCTTGCTGGTGTACTGTCATGAACTGTGGGTTGAGAATGATCCTTGCTGGTGTACTGTCATGAACTGTGGGTTGAGAATGATCCTTGCTGGTGTACTGTCATGAACTGTGGGTTGAGAATGATCCTTGCTGGTGTACTGTCATGAACTGTGGGTTGAGAATGATCCTTGCTGGTGTACTGTCATGAACTGTGGGTTGAGAGTGATCCTTGCTGGTGTACTGTCATGAATTGTGGGTTGAGAATGATCCTTGCTGGTGTACTGTAATGAACTGTGGGTTGAGAATGATCCTTGATGGTGTACTATAATGAACTGTGGGTTGAGAATGATCCTTGTTGGTGTACTGTAATGAACTGTGGGTTGAGAATAATTGAGGCCATAGATTAAGGAAGAGAGTTATCTTATCTAAACAAAGTCAATTATTTCCTAAAAATACAGAGTAACATGTGGCCGTCACATGAACATAAGACTGGGAAATATGCTCTGCCATATTTGTTGATTTAGCTTCCTTCCACACACACACACACACACACACACACACACACACACACACACACACACACACACACACACACACACACACACACACACACACACACACACACACACACACACACACACACACACACACACACACACACACACACACACACACACACACACACACACACACTGCTGGAGCAGTAGGGGAGCCTTGCTGACTAGGCCACAGTCTGTCTATCTGTCTGTCTGCCTGTGTCTTCTTCCCTCTGTGCCCAGACCATGAATCCCTGACCCTGAGAACATTCACCCAACAAGCCTCCACACTGACACAACTAGGTCAGTATCATAGTGGGCCATCCAACAGTCCCCCAGAACCAGGGAAGAGATAGGCTTACCACAGAGTCAACTCTCAATTTCACTCTGTCAGAGCTTGAGGAAGTTTGGAAGTCAGCAGGGAGATAGTTTTTATTTTGTTTTGCAAAGGGAAGTGGAGTTTGCTGCTTGCTTGTCCTCAGGGAAACTTAGTGGTCAAAGGTGAGGGGTGAAGATGATGCTACTGGAGGAAAAAGTGAAGCTGGCATTCCTAAATACACACACGCACGTGCACACAGACACAGACACACACACACACACAGTGTGTGTCAGCCCAGCTGTCAGTAAACAGTATGCGTCTCACTAGTCCTAATGGGGACATATCAGTCTCTGCACACAGCACAACAACATAGCCTCTATGCTACAGAAAACACACTTACATTTGACCAGTATGTAACTGTTGTGGGGTATGAGGTTGTATAGTATAATGGAGGGCACCTCAGTTCCTTCTTCTGATGCAGTACTCAATATAATGTAATAGTTGTCGTCTGTAATGCTGTACTTTATATTGGTTGTTCTATTGTGTGGGCCTATATAGAACAGCAGATATTGAAGGCAAGGACTTTAGGTCCTACATACTTTCAGATAGTTTTGTTTGTGATATCCATGTCTATGCCTTTTGCCCTACAACGTTAAAAGTATGCACTGACAAAAGGCCTTTCTGCTGGATAAGATCATAGGCCATATTCACAAAGCGTCTCAGCATAGGAATCTTGAATTTTCTTAGGATCCCCATTGGCTGACACCATGACGCCAGCTAATCTTCCTGTGGTCCAACACAGAACTAAAAACACATTACAAACAATTACAGAATGACAGGGCCCCCAGTAGGAGAGCTGATCTAGGATCAGTTTGGATATGGCCCTGAGCTAGACCGCTAGCTAGATGACTATAACCCTCCTGTCCACGTCAGTAGCTGTGATGAGAGGTTGTGATGAATGCAGCTATGCAGGGAATGTGAAGTGACTTAGAGGGAAGAGGATGTGTTGTGTTTAAATGCCTTGTGTCTCAAGGATGTAAAACAGGCCTCTGATGATGATGATGCCAGCAGTGAGTTTTATCAGAACCCCCCACCACCACCATACCACTGAGCAGGCAGGCAGTCCTTTCACACCAGCCACAGCCCATGTACAGTCATGTGGCATCTCTGCTCTCTGCCATCACTTCTGCACCACTCCCTTACCCCCTTCAGCTAGATATGCACCGCTTAAAAGTAGCGGGTGGGGGCATGGGAGGAACTCAGGGGTGGGGGCATGGGAGGAACTCAGGGGGTGGGGGCATGGGAGGAACTCAGGGGGCGGGGGCATGGGAGGAACTCAGGGGGCGGGGGCATGGGAGGAACTCAGGGGGCGGGGGGCATGGGAGGAACTCAGGGGCGGGGGCATGGGAGGAACTCAGGGGTGGGGGCATGGGAGGAACTCAGGGGGCGGGGGCATGGGAGGAACTCAGGGGGTGGGGGGCATGGGAGGAACTCAGGGGGTGGGGGGCATGGGAGGAACTCAGGGGGCGGGGGGCATGGGAGGAACTCAGGGGGCGGGGGCATGGGAGGAACGCAGCTGTGAAACACCTCACAGTGCTCAAGTCCAAACACCTCACGGTGCTCAGGTCAAACACCTCACAGTGCTCATGTCCAAACACCTCACAGTGCTCAAGTCCAAACACCTCACAGCGCTCAAGTCAAACACATCACAGTGCTCAAGTCCAAACACCTCACAGTGCTCAGCTCAAACACCTCACAGTGCTAAAGTCCAAACACCTCACAGTGCTAAAGTCCAAACACCTCACAGTGCTCAAGTCAAACACAAGAAATTCCAGACATTGTTTTCTAGCTAAACTGTTTTTGTTTTGCTTCAGTGTTTGAAATGCCACAGCCCTGAGCACAACACAGTTAATAAGGAGTGAGTGAGGGGTGAGGGGAGGTAGAGGCGGAGGGGTTTGAAGTGGACGCTCTGAATTCTTGATTGCTTTGATGGAGACAAACTGCATGGAACGATGTCTGTGGATAGCCTGCCATGTGTCTGGGTCAACCCCGAACTCACTTACACACACCACCCTGTACTTACTGCTACAAGGGGAGCGAGGTTGCTCAGGCATATCTTATAGGGACACACAGGTCAGCAGAGGTGCTCCTTACAGTGTGGCTATGTCAAGTGGCAGTTCTAATCTCATTAAGGCTCCACTCAGCCGCTGTTCAGGGGCATAATTACCCAGGCCAAACACACACAAGTATGCAAGCACATGGCCCCACAACCTGCCTCTGCACTGGACGGACACACACACACACACACACACACACACACACACACACACACACACACACACACACACACACACACACACACACACACACACACACACACACACACACACACACACACACACACACACACACACACACACACACACACACACACACAGGGAACCTCTGTATGACACAGGCCAGGGACACACACACAGCTCCCAGATTTAGGATTGGCATGACAAAACTCTAAGGCCAGTATAATGATCAAAACATCTAGGTCCA